>NC_073745.1:324786101-324948601 GCF_029784135.1 Toxorhynchites rutilus septentrionalis | reverse complement strand
ATTGTTTAACACTAGGTTTACGGGACGCGTCATTTTGACGCATTTCGAATTTTATAAGGAAAATATCAAAAACCGTTTGCATTTTTATTTTATCTCTTGTAATGACTTTTATTCATTGATCGAGGTGCAAACACCAATAATATATGAATAATATATAGGAATGTACCTACACTTCGATCCGCTATTTCCGTTATCTGATATCCTTATCTCAAATGAAACAAGCGATAAACAGCAGAAAGCAGAATGTCAATTGATGTCAGTGTGCGAAGAAATTTTGAGCGTTGCAGTTGCTTAGTTCGAGCATTGAAAAATGAATATACTAGATTTTTTTTTTGAATTAGTACTTTTGTGAACATAAATTTTACATATCTATCTATGTATATATATATATATATATATATATATATATATATATATATATATATATATATATATATATATATATATATATATATATATATATATAAATGGATTTCTGTCTGTCTGTCCGTCTGTCTGTCTGATTCTTATGGACTCGGAAACTACTGAACTGATCAACATGAAAATTGGTATGTAGGGGTTTTTGGGGCCGGGGAAGGTTTTCGTGATAGTTTGAGACCCCTCCCCCCTCTCTAAGGTGGGTACTGCCATACGAATAAAATACAAATTTCTACATTACACGAGAATTTATCAAGCAAATGAAACCAAATTAGGCATATTGAGGTTTTAGGGTGCAATATATGATTCTATGGTGGCTAGACTCTCCACCTCCCTCTCTAAGAGGGGCTACCATACAAATGAAACACAAATTTCTGCATTACTCGAGAATTAATCAGGCAAATGAAATCAAATTTGGCATGTGGAGGTTTTAGGGTGCAATAAATGTTTTAACGGTGGTTAGACTAGTGTTGGAAAAAATCATCTTAGCTAAGATCAAATGCACAGATTTTCGGGCTAGGTTGCATCGAAAACCTATAAATTCCAAACGAAAATAAAAATGACATATCCAGGCAACCATTGAATATGAGCAAATGAACTTTTGTCCTTCAATATGTTTCGATGTTTATTTTTTCCACCCAGTGTCATTTTCATTTTGATTATCGGAAACGTTAGAACTGAATTTCATTTCAGCCAAATGAATATCAGCTGTTGTTAACTTCTAACCTGAGGCTGCTGTGTGCGGTTGGGTTTTGCAGTTGCCGTATGCCGTAATCGGAAATACCTTATGGAATTCCCGATGTCACAAATGACTTGACGGCAGCTAAAACCACTCGTTGTATCCATTCTGCATATGCCGTTGCTACCGTCTCGCCAAATAAAATTTATTTTGAACTTAAATTCACTGCCAGAACGAATATCGTTTCGGATGTGATGAATATCAATTTGTTGCTTTTGATATCCAAAGTATAAATAACAGCGAAGTTATGAACCCCACTCAATGTCGCATTCATTCATTATAGCAAATTTGCTCATGCAACAGCGATATGAACAAAATGAACTCGTTTGTTATTGTCATTAAAATAATGAGGGCAGTGTGTTTCAGGCTGAAAAAAAGTCATTTACACTGGTACAAAATCATATTCGTTTCTCGTGAATATTTGTTGATATTCTAAGACACTGGGTTAGACACTCCACCACCCCTCTCTAAGGGGGAGCTGCCATACAAATGAAAGACAAATTTCTGCATAAATCGAAAACTAATCGAGCAAATGGAGCCAAATTTGTCATGCGAATGTTTTAGGGGACACGAAACGTTTCCATGGTGAATCCTCCCCTCTCTCAGAGGGGAGGGGGACTGCCATACAAATGAAGCATACATTTCTGCATAATTCAAGAACTAATCAAGCAAACTGAACCAAATTTGACATGCGGAGGTTTTAGGGGGCAAGACACATTTCTAATGTGGTTCAACACTCCTCCCACCTTTCTGAGGGGAAAAAATTGTCCGATCTAGGTCTTTATTCTATCATATTTTCTGTATAAAATATTTATTCCATGTAACGGAGAAGCTTGTTATTTGCAAGTGGTTGAATAATCTTGAACGAAAATTGTGTCTGAAAATAATCTGATATTATAATGATGAGTTTTGTTAGAAATACTAGGAAGTTTTTAGTAAAAGGTAAATTCAACGAGGTCGTTTAGAAGATCAATCAATGAACAGTTCTGCGATTGGACCCATGATTTTGTTCATAGTAAGAAAAAGTTAATGTTTGAAGGTATTGATAACAAAAAACAAATTTTGGGCGGGACGAAGTTTGCTGGGTCAGCTAGTTTAGTATATAATCAAACTGCTTTCTAAGTGTTGTTACATGTATTTTGTGTCATAATGGCCCGTGTTCGTATAGATAGGTATATAAGAAACGTCCGTAAACCTAGTGTTAAACTCTCATAGATACATCATCATGAACAAAGAAGGATATGGAAAAACGATGATTGTGATCTACATTTTGAAATAAATTTGCCCTGGCCCTATCACTGGACTACCAAAGTTGTAAAATTTGGTAGAAATTACAAAATTTGCCAAATGATCGTATGTATTTCTCGAATTCTATCTTGATCTGCATTAAGGATGATTGAGGCACCGTGTAATCCCCGGACAGCATCTTCTAAATTGCGGTGAGTCCAGCAAATCCAGGTATGTGTCGCAGCATGTTTCAGATTCATTTATATTCTAGAATGGATGTTCTTGAAAAAAAAACATTTTAAACCATGATCACTACCCCTAGTATCCATCAACTGTCCTTCTTATAACATGATGCAATAATTCATACATTGCAGGGGGTAAGAACTCACGTGGCATTCGGGTCTCATCGTACGATCCGGACGATCCGAGCCATCAGCTAACGCAGGGAGGCACCGGCGGAAACAACATGGGTACAATGAGTGGTAGCCAGAATGGTGGCGGTGGCGGGAACGGGCGAGGAAGCGCCGGTTACACCAACAGCTACAACAACTACATCGCACCGCCCACGCTAGGCAGCCAACGGAAGTTTATGCCGGGTGGTGGCACCGGCCAGAAAGTGGCCACGATCAGCCAAAATTACAATGAGAAGACGATGCTGCTTAGTAGCGATGATGAGTATCAATAAGGTGGCGCCATTGGCGCTCTTTTTCGGACGATTTTTATTGATGCCCCAGTGTTAGGTTTTGATTTTGTATGGTCATTGCTAGATCCCCCAATTTTGCAATGCGCCTAGGCGCAAACGTTGTAACTTTTGCGAAGTGTAATTAATATGAGGCTTTCACTCCCCAGAAAGCAATGCCTTTTTGTTGGATTCAATGTTTAAATGATAATAAGGACAATGAAGAGGCAGAGTAGTTATTTATATTACAAAAAACTAGTATTGAAGCGTATATATATAAATGGCAGAACAACACTGATAAGTGCTGTGTATTTTTGTTATGAAAAGAAAATGCACTCAGAAAATTTTAATAACATGTGCAGCATAAAACTCATTTACAATATATACAGAAACAAATAATAAATGTGAATAGACAGGTACAGCCCGGAGACTAAATAAACTTATCAATGTCTCACGAGAAAAACAATACAGCAGAATATAGTGAATTGCAAGAGTACAATATTCCTGCCATTTGAACAACATAATGTCGTTCCGTTTTATTTTCTGTTTTTTTTCTGAATATTTTTTTTGTTACCGAACACGAGCATTAAAGTACCTAATCGAAATTAATACCGTTCGCAGAAGAAAACCTTCACTAAAACAGCTCTTCTGTAAAGAAGAGTAGATAAAACAAACAAAAAACAAATCGAGTGTCTAAATAATACCATTCCTTTTCTGAATGTGATCGTAAATTTCAGAATCAATTAGAATTGCGAAAATGAAAAAGAAAAAAAAGCTTTATCGAGTGTAGATGCCAAACAAAACTAGGTACGCCTTTTCTCTTTGTAATATACAATTACCGTTTCTTTGATGTAACATACATACGAAATACATACAATATTTAGCAGTGCCATATTCTGGATGAGGTATACAATTTAGGGTACAACACTGGCAGAAAAAACATAATACGACAAGAAGTTGTTTCTTAACGAAGCGCAGGAAAAGCTTTCGCCGGCTAAACTGATTTAGCGTATGTTAGGAAGCCAAATGGGCAAATATATGTATTAATAAAATGTACTTTGAATAATGCTACTACACAAGACATGAAAACATAAATCGCGACATGTTACTGTTGCCACTGGTCGACCGGAGACGGTAGACTCGAACACACAAAGCGAGGGGAGACGGAGATTTGGTAACATTTCTAAAATAGCATATGTAAAAATATAAAAGCGAATATTTTACGTAGTGTTGCATTCAATGGATATCACCGCATAAAATCGCTTCAAAATACTGAATTGTTTTGAGGATTTATTATCAAACTTGAATCATCAGGAGCAATTTTACCGCTCACAGAGCACTTCATAACCTTGGAGGGCAACCTCGGCTCCACCGTACGGAATGTAAAGACAGCCATGGGAGCGTTGCACTTTGCCAATCGTCTGCGATCCCTCGTGAACAGCTCGTCCAACGTAGAGCAATTCCCCGTCAACTGTACTTCCACCAACAACCGCATCCGGAGGAATATTACCACCGGTTGCATTATCCCAGAGGAGCTCTTTCTGGCACAACACTTCGATGCTTTCCACGAGAATCTCCTCGCCGCCGTGTGCGATATAGGCGGCGTTTTTTTGGGGAATCACTTTCGCCGGAACTACATCTCCCGCGTGGTTCGCACGTCCCACGTAGATCGGACACCCGTCGCTGTCCTGACCACCCTCAACCATGTTCGGTGGAAAGGGTCCACTGGCGCTAGCCCATACCCATTTAGTTGCTGTGGAGAAAAACCTCTTTTATGAATCTTGATAATAATAGATTTTGTATCTAGTCTCACCCATTTTAGAGCGTCCTTCGGTCACCTCAAAGAAGTCCAAGGTACTGAAAAACACGTCGCATCAAAATGTCTCCGGAGTTGTTGAATAATCGACCAAAGTACTTCACACCGATCGGTGTTTATCTTATCTGGATTTCATTTTTCAATGATATGATTGTATTTGGAGCAGGCACTCACGAGGAGACAGATAAGCGGTGAGTACCCGGCTATTTACAAAAGAAATAATTGTTTCATTTGTCATTTATTTGCTAATAATAATATGTACCGCCTTAGTCATCGTTTCCTTTGAACGATGGCTACAAGTTGATATCCGCGAAAGGTTTCTTTTGGTCTCAGGTTGAGAGAATTACTCGTCGATAAGTTCAGCAATGTGGCAATTCGTCATTTCTCTGTTTATAACTGTTGTAATTATCAACTTTGTGATATTAGGAATATTTATTTTATTTGTGTAATCCGAATGTCGAGGAGAAAATCTTAAAATGACTCGTGTGATCGTGTACAGTAGTCGTTCGCTAACTGGTCTGCTTTTTAATTGGGTGAACGTTAACTAGTTCTTGCACCAGTTAAAAAGCAGAATTTCGTAAACAATCGACGCCACATTGAAACAGAAGATTTGCTATGAGGGGCATTCGAATGTAGTTTGGGATGTTTTGAAAATTGACATTATTTTCGCATGGCAAAACATTGATTAAATTACAGAAACATAATTTCCTCAAATTATATTTCATACCTGTTGTCGCACTCAATGCGAAACTTCCATGTGAATTCTTTTGTTTATCCAATTTTATGATCAACGCGAATTAAACAATTCATTGAAGTTCTCCTCGATTTTATTTGACGTTTAACATGCCGGACCAGTTAAAACGCGAATGTCGATACCTGGTCTTCCCTTTTCGCCTAGTTAGTGAATGTTTACTGCATATGGTTGTTTTGATTGTTTCCTATTGCCTTAGTGTATGTTAATTGTATAAATGTTGCCCTGACTCAACAACCTCTCATGCATACAGTGATACAAATTCGAACTCGTACACCACTTTCCATTTTTTTTAACAGTCGAAAACAAGCCTTCGAAACTTTCCGTTTAGAAAAAGTCATGGTGTCACATAGTATGCTATCTGTTTCAGAAAGAAGATTTTATTTTTCAAAAAATGTTTAGAATAGCCCTGATCCGACCCCCTAAATTGCAACAGCCATTCGTCACATAAAATTCTCGTTTTTGGCGACATCAGCATTGAAATGTATAGTATAACTCTTTAACTATGATTTCTACTGGTCATTGTGGTTCATGATTTGTAAAAAAAAAGAGAAAAACAGAAACCAAATCAGGAGTCCCTTTTTTCGACATTTTTAACAATGATGGTCCTTTTTTGCAACGAATCTATTCCCAATTGGAATTGGAAATAACATACACCCCCAATTATATAGATGAAAGGAGAAGATAAGGAAACGAATATGATCTTGTTTTGACTTCCGGTTTGCTGATACTAGCTCAGAGTGACCAGTAATGGTGAAAAACTCCTACGATATGGGTATTTGATAAGAGGGCTTTAACAGCGGAAGTCGAATGTCGTATTTGGATGTCATTTTGGAAACAAAGATGATGGCTTCTGGTTCATTAAAAACGGCCCTAAAACCAGGAATGGAGTTGGACAAAAAATTATAAGAAGCGAAGATCATAGCGAAATTCCGGTGGTAATAGCACGAAATTCCGTCTAATAGCACGATTAAATGCGTCCCTTCAGTAGTGAACACTGCCCGATGAGTCAGGCTTGTGCAAGCCATTGATGGTAGGCGCCAAATCAACACGTTAAATAACAACGAAGCCAAAACAGAGAATCGGTTAGAATCACATTTTTGAGGTCGGCTCAGAACAACCCCGATTAAAAAAAAAACAGTATACCATGTACAGGTAGACTCGATTTATATAGTTTGTTTAGGTGAGAAATATTGAATCAAATAAAATTATTGAAAAAGGATTATTAGAAATTCTACAACTGGTGTCTGCCAAGAACTCAGTTGACAACGATCCCATAAAAGCCAATCTTATCATATATATATGGCATTTAGTCGAAACCGATTCTTGGTTTTGTGCCAGGTCTAGAACACAACCTTTTGGCTGGAACTGATGTTCACTGCTCACTAAAAAACAAATCTACAAAAAGTTTTTCTAAGACCGAAGAAATCGATAGAAAAACATCGATTTTCTTAATATCGATCCAAAATCGCTCACTTTTGACTTCTCTAAAACTAAGCTGTATGAATGATCAGCCACAGCAACTCCTTCAACAACGTATTGCTCATGTTTCCTGCAGATATTCTGACCTGAATTATGTTAAAACTCAAACTGTTGCCCCAGCGCATTGCCCTTTTCAATAGATGTGATTTTGTTTGAACTGAACCCTCTGAACCAGCAGAAGGATTGGTTTAGGTTTCTTTTTCCTTTAGCTAATGCCCAAATAGGTTTGAAATTAATTCGTCGAAGTTTTTGCTGGAAATAATAAGTTAATAATAATAAGATCTAATATTTCTGCGTGGATTACCCCAGTGAGATTGTTTGACATATATTTTTAATACCGGTCACCATGGCTGGTACTCAATTGACCATCATTGTGTTGTTATAGAATAACTACGACTTGTTCCTTCGTGTATTCGGAAAGCATATTTATCAATTTTTTCATCAAGTGGTTTTTAAAATCGTTATTTTTAGAAATTTAATGGTTTCTAAATTTCCTACACAGATAACTTTCTTAGTTTTTTACTGGGATTGATGTCGGAAGATTGTGGAGGAATATCAATAACTTTTGAGTAATTGTAATGTAACCATATGCGAACTTCATACGTTTTGAGCTCTGTGTCATTGTCTTAGCAAAACTTGAATCCTCGATTCCATCACATTTTGTTGACACTTTGCTTCATATTTTCCTTCAGGATGTTTAAGTAAACATTCTGAACCATTACACCATCGATAAAAAAAGTCACAGGAGGGTTGTGTTCGAGATACGACCGCATAGTTGACGTAGGATTCCGTTATGCTAACTCGTTCTCGAGCGGGAACACACCTTGGAGTGCTTATTTATGAAAATTTAAATAAATCGTGTCATCAAGTCATTTTTAACACAACTGCTACCATATACACTTTACACTTACACTTGTGCTAAATTTTTCACAATACACGATCGGTCATTGTTATGAAATTTCATGAAGCAACCAACATCAAAACTCCAAATTTGATTTTCTTTTTGCTAGAATTATTTGTATCACTCACCTTACTTGCAATATTAAAATGCCCCCGACTTTCATGTATTTGCAATGTCGATTTCCTCCAGACAGCTTGGTTTTGATGTCTCTATTAGGGAATATATTTCGGTAGGAACAAAAGTACACTTACTTTTGTGTATTTGCAATGCCGAATTCCCCCAGGCAGCTTGGTTTTGATGTCTCTGTTAGGGACCCGCCGCATTTGTCGTCAATTTCGACCAATCAGAGATGGGTATTTCCGTTAGGATAGGGGTTGAGATTTTTCAATTGTTCAATATTTAGTTTCATGGCATATATTATTTTCTTCAATATAAAAAAATGTTATGGAGTGCCGAAATCGATTGACGCAAAAAATTCATCGATCCATCATGAAATGACTGAGCAATAAGCGTTTGAAATTGGACAATTTTCACGATGTGCTCGATTTTCGATTTTTTTAATTTGTACCCCAATATGTTCCCGAAAGACGTAATCCTACGTCAAAACAAATTGAACAAACAAAAAAATTGTAATATACCTAGGAAATGGCAACCTGAATGCCCGAGCACAGATGAACAAACAGTATCTCAGCAAAAAAAATATCAGTAACTCCAATTTGATTATTACAAACAGCATGAAACATACCAACACCTTACTGGTAAGATGTTATTTCCGTGGATGGGTTCTAATTTGATATTTTTGTCTCCGATGGTTATCATTACAATTACTCAAAAGTTATTGATATTCCTCCACAATCTTCCGACATCAATCCCTGTAAAAAACAAAGAAAGTTATCTGTGTAGGAAACTTAGAAACCATTAAATTTCTAAAAATAACGTTTTGAAAAACCACTTGATGAAAAAAATGATAAATATTCTTTCCAAATACACGAAAGAACTCGTAAATATGGCCAAAACAGCTAATAATAGTTGCAATGAACAAGGGATACCATACTTATGATGGAATTCGGAAATTGGCCAACGTCTTCGAAATCGAGTAGAGATTTCAACCAGCGTACGATTATGAGTTTGAGTCAATGTTCATACGTTAGCACACACATTCGCCATTTTTAGAGAAATAAAAACTATTATATTATTCTGAAAATAGATAGCAAACCTTTTAACTCTCATATGACACTAGAACTTAATCTAAATAGAATGTTCCGAAAGCTTGTTTCGACTTGCAAAAGATGGGAAAAGAGATCTGCATGGTGGAGTACGATTACGAGTTTGAGTCACTGTATACACGTTAAGCTTTTGTTTCCGACACACTTTATCGCCTCACTCATGCCATACCAAAAATAATTTCGTTATCCAATTCATGTCAAATATTTCTAATACATGGTTCCACGAAAACAACATACAGCACGGGTGTAATCCCTGTTTCTGTGGCAAAACTGACTAATTTGTCTTCTAATTACGCAACGGCTGCAGCTTGATAAATATGGGCTGCTCAATCGAAGATAAAAACCTCACACCTAGGAACCCACCAGATAAGTAATCTTCATTCCCTCTCTGATAAACAATATCTACATACTGGGAGAGTAGCAAGGTACACTGTCGAAATACAAAGATACTAATTGTTTCATTTACGTGTACATTTTAGCACGGTTCTTGTCAAGATGAGCAACAGTCGGTGATACCATTTCGGGTTAAACACACTGTGAAGGTTGAATTGTGACATTGTTGGAAGCTATATTTCATCTTGAGCAATAATGACCGGTAAGTGTGACGATAATTGGCGTAATTAACGGATTTTTCATCAGTTTTTTGTTTCGCTGTGAATCAATTGAGTGAAAAGTGTTGTCGAGATTTGTTTATACCAGAAACAATAGCCCATATTCTTCATTATGTGTAAACAAACAGAAATTAGCTTGTGAAGTGATGATGACTAAAAAAGAGAGCAACGAACTATCGAATATTTCGTATGATGAACTGATAAATAGTTCGTTTGTTTATTGCTGAAATATGTGTTATAATTGGGGCTATTGATAAACGGATCAATAAATCGCTTCATTGTGACGTTATGACGTTGACGTGTCACAATACTAGTTCAGGAACACAAAGATCATGTTTTATCAAACTAGAAGTTCTGAACGATTTCGTAGTCTACGGATTTAAAACTCAATGTGGTTCAATTCCAACCCAGGATCGTTATTGTGTAACAACGTAGAACCGCTAAGTTACAGCGAAAAAACACAGTAAACACTTTTAGAACTGTTCGAACGAGGAGACATCTCAGGATCAGCGATTTTAGCTCAAAGCCAAAAATATTTATTAGGTTGAATGAACGAAATTTTGTTTTATGGACAAATACTGACATTGGTTTTTCTTTGTAAATTGAATTACGTACAACCTTTTTCGCGTGATTCTCCTGTACTTCGCTGCACAAGATCGCGCAACAATGTATACAGTAGTCGTTCGCTAACTGGTCCTGGTTTAACTGGGCGAACGTTAGCTGGTTCTTTGACCAGTTAAAAAGCAGAATTTCGTAAACAATCGACGCCATATCCAAATGGAAAATTTGCTGCATTCGGGGATGTTTTTTGTAATTTGAAATGTTATGAAAATTGACATTATTTTCGCATTACAAAAACATTGATTAAATTCGAGAAAAATAATTTCCTCAAATTATATTTCATACCTGTTGTCGCACTCAATGCGAAGCTTCCATTGGAATCCAATTTCATGATCAGCGCGAATCAAACAATTCATTGAAGTTCCCCTCGATTTTATTTGACGTTTTACATGTCGGACCAGTTAAAACGCGATTTTAGGTACACGATTTTAGTGGTGCAGAATGGTATGGTACACGATTTCAGGGGTGCAGAATGAACCGAATTTGTATGAATAAATTGAATAAACTTGATTGATTCCTTTTCTGGTGGGAGGATGGGGGGTACAAATCGACTCTTCCGCCCCGGGTGCCAAAGCTTAACTCGACGCCACTGATAACTGACCTTCTCTTTTTCGCCCAGTTAGCGAATGTTTACTGTACTTGAATGAGGTTAATTCCTAGGACAATAAATTTGTTTGTTTATTTATTCATCTGATTTTTTGTTGTGTTATGGAACACTTACACTTTTACCTCCGATTTCACTACGTCTATTTCATCGAGGTGATCGAACAATCAAAGCTAACATAATTTCTAAAGCTGTTATACAACACAATTGCCTACATCAAACAGCGCGCTTACCAAATAGTTCTCACTTTTCCACTTCTAGTAGTTTCTGACATAGCCTGGTTGGGTTTGCTGCGATGTTGCTAGAGTCTGCATGGTCGTAATCTCACAAAGAGACGTAAGCGCCAAAATTGACTTTTTACGATTTTTGTAATAGATCGATAAAGAATACCAAACACTCCCTAAACACTGCGAGGTTTTACAGAAATGTGAAAAAATGAGCCCGTAAAAAGTGGCCTAAGCGCCATTTCCATTATAATTTGTGACGTGAGGTAAACTTGACTGTGGTGCGATGTGATTTTTGATCTGATCTGATGGCATAGAATGAATCAGCTGGAACAGTAAATTTCACATAAAAACATCTTTCGTAATGGACGATTACCATAGAGCAATTCCAAATGAAATCGACAAATGACAAAACATGAGTATTTTCGATTCGAATGAAAGTTTGTGTTCCGTTTGGGTTGGAGGGAATATAAGTTTTCCACAGCATTTGGGAAGTTTGACTCAAAAAGAAAAGGGCGTATCGATTAGTATATATTTTTACCATAATGATGTATTTGGAAAAGTTAAAAATTAAAATTATAAGCAAATTCATAAAATTTCATGAACATGGCGGTGTAACACGACAAACATATTGAAAGAGCCTATTCGCTATAAAAAAAGACAAGAAATGAGAGTTTTTCTCAAATATCTCGAGAATGGCTGCATTTATAAGGAGATTGATAAAGAGCTTTTTTGTTTCTAATCACATCAGAATTCGCAATTTGTGGCTAAAAATGATTGTTAACATACACAAATTCGAAGTTTCGAAAATTCATACAAATTCGATGTTCCACAAAGTTCGTCAAAAATAGTTGTACCATCTTGTTCTATTTTTTTTAAATCTTGTACATCACTTCTTTTTTATACAAAAAAAAATAAAAATACATATTAGAAAAAATTATTTAAATTTAAAAAGACAATAAATTAGAAATGTTTTTTTTTCAAATATCTCGAGAATGGCTGCGTTTAGAAGGAAATTGATAAAGAGCTTCTCTATTTTAAATCACATCAGGACTCATGATTTGTGGCTAAAAATTATTGTTAACATACAAAAATTCGAAATTTCGAAAATTCATAAAAATTCGATGTTCCACAAAGTTTGTCAAAAATAGTTATACCATCTTGTGCCCATTTTTTAAATTTTCTACGTGACTTCTGTATTATATGAAAAAATAAAAAATATATAATTTAGATATTTAAAAATAAAGGTTTTTTTGTGAATAAGAAAAAGTGTATATTTGTTTCACGTTTGGACATCAATACTCTATAACTCTTTCTAATACAATATTTCGATAGGACTCATAGTTTTTGGGATATATATTATCAAAGATTTCTTTTACTAAAATCGATACGCCCTTTTCAAAAGTTACACTTGAGTCAAAAAATTCACAAATGCTGTGGAAAGCTCATATTTCCTCCAACCGTAACTGTTCACTACGGAATGGGTGATTTCCGATCGCGGCTCCTTGCACGCGATGATACGGTGAAGAAATCCCGGCGGTGGGTCAGCGAAACAGCCTGAATCAAATCCTGGATGATGCTGGGAATTTCCTTAGGTGGGGGCAGTAAAACTACTGCAACTGTAACCAGTGGACTGTAGAAAACTTTACTATATACTCTCCAGTCTTAAAAAAGACCCTTTGTGGCGAGAACGGCCTGACAAACTACACAAATGAAACACGCGTGTGGCAATTCTATTGTTTGTATTTCTATGTTCACTTAACAGATTTTGGATGTGGAATGAGTTCTTCTCGATCACGCTCTGGTATTTATACCAAATTTGGGGGGAGATTTATCTCGTCGATGACCGAAGTTGATGTCTGTGTTGGAGAAATGGATTGACTGTTGGCTGTTGCTTCTTCATACATTGCGGTGTACGCAACAAAAAATTTTCGTTCGAATCAAAAATAGAAGTTTTTAAAATTTTTAGTTCGATTTCAGTTGGAATTGCACCATAATGATTTCCATGCTTTCTTTCTTGTAAAAATCCAGTTCTCCGAAAACTCATCTTGCCAAATATGTTAACGGTCCATCCCCATGTAGTGCTATACTCATAATAGCAATAATGTTTTCGAACTACAAACCATGCACTTGGAATCTTTTTTTAAATATCTCGTCACATTAATAAATGGTGAAAAAAGCAATGAACACGGACGGAGTAAAATCAGCTAGCAACGAAAGCGCCCGAATGATTTTTGACTTATGTTGACAAAGAAACTGCTGGAAGAAGCAAACATACATTGAGTAATTCTACGCCAAGTTGACCGGGCGCTAACTCTCTCCCAATTTTTTGACGTGGGACTACGTCTAACCGGAGTATATAGGGGGTAAAATGAAAACATAAACACAGAACATGTAAGGAAAAATTAAAGATTCCGGATGCTTATAACTCGAACATTTCTTACTGTATCGGAATGATGTTTGCATCAATTGATAGGGAATATTTCTACGCATCTATCGCAATTAATAAAATGTTATTTTTCATTAGAAACAATTGAATAACTGTAAAATGTTAAGCGTTATCTAAACGCCCTAACTACCTCGTTTTGATTGGCCCGATTTACGGTTTCCCCAACACAGCCATCATAACCGAGCAGCCTTGGGAAAATCGGCATTGAAAATACATGAAAGTATGGGGATTTTTGTTCTCACCGAAATGTGTTCCCTAACACAGACCTCAAAACCAAGCAGTGTTGGAGAAATCGGCACGCTTCTTGGATTTAAAGTCTGTGTTAGGAAAACATATTTCAGTCGGAAAAAAAATACCCCCGGGGGTATTTTTTTTTCTTAGGATTCTTAGGACATATTTTGTCCTAAGAATCATACCAAACGTGAAAGGACTGTCAATAACTTTATTTGTAACGAAGAACATAATTTATCACAATGCATGAATTGACCTTACATGGCATTTATTCAATCTCTTTACCCACAAAGCAAATATATTGAATTCGATTGAATTCGTAAATTGTTTAATTCAATCAAAAATTTAATCAATACAAACAAATGATTGCTTAGCTAAGCAAGTCCCACGTCAACTTTGCGGTTGTATCATAACTATAACCCACCCATTTTTTTGAAACTTGAACATTTCAAACTTGAAGTTTTCCATGTTGATAACTTATGATGCAAATTTCCCAAAATATACAGTTTTCATTATAATATGACCAATTTTAATTACGAAAGAGCGTATTGAAAATCATTGATCTTTCGTTCAAAAAATCGTAACTTAGAATGCATATGTCTGATTGAAATATGATGTTCGACAAAGTAAAATCAATGAACTATTAGGAAAAATAACGTTTACAATACGTCATTTTACTCAAAAATTGAATTTAGTATTGAAAACTATTATATCTCAAAACACCTCCCCTTCGAAATTGTTTTGATATATTTTTATTGGAAAGCCCTTTTAACAAAGTTTGGCGTACAGGGGTATCATACATATACAATTATGAAATTTCAATTCTTTGTGATGGTTACTATCCATTTAAGAAGTTTTTTGTGATTCGCTGTTTTTTTTGTCAAGTATTGTTTATTTATTTCTAGTATTTACATCACAAATTCATTATAATTTAAAAAGAATTCAAGTTCACTGATATCTATTGCATTGTTTTTGTGATTCGCTGTTTTTTTTTGTCAAGTATTGTTTATTTATTTCTAGTATTTACATCACAAATTCATTATAATTTAAAAAGAATTAAAGTTCACTGATATCTATTGCATTGTTATGATTTTTGATATAGTTTGTATAGATTATGAATAACCTCAGAATTTCAATTTTACTTGCTGGTGCGATGTTGTTGAGTACCGGTCGTAAAAGATCGTCAAATGTGAGTCTTCGCCACCCACCCAGTGTCGTCGTAAATCGCTGTTGCATGTACCGCCATGCTGCAGTCACTCTGGGGCACTCGCTGAACTTATGCTTCAGCGTCTCCGTAGTCGCAATGCAGCGTTCACAATTCTGATCGCTTGCTCGCCCGATGATGTTGAACAATCTACGATGTTCTGTCTTTTCACTCACCAACAGATAAAGGTCACTGCGCTGGCTCGATGACATTTTTTTCGTGAAAATGTTTAACCAGATTTGCTTCCAGTTTTGGCTCGGGTATTTTCGTTCCACTCTAGGCGGCTCCAGCTGTTCCAGATATAATCTGTGTATTTGGTCGCAGGTGGGATTTTGCTGCTTATGCTGCGGCAGCAAGATGATCTGTTGACACATGATTTTCAAACAGGGACATTCAGCGGGATAGGGGATGTTTTGGCTCAATACGGATTGATAAAACGGCATTGAATTGATTTCTTTCAAGTGGCGATTGACCAGAAGTGCCTTGCTTTTGATTACCGGTAAGTGTAGCTTAAGTCCGCCTTGTTCTTTGCTACGCGCCAATTGTTGCATTGGGACACGTGCTGGCAAACCACGAAATAGGAAAGTTCCCATCATCGCAGTCAGTTTCGCAGTATGAATGCACTGTGGTGGTAATATCGATGCGACGTACCACGCCTTTGCTGTGATAAACGTGTTCAGCAGTATAACCTTCTGTTGTAAATTTAGGGATCGCATGTTATGCATCCACATTATTTGCGCAATTCTGGATATCAAACTGTCCCAGTTCAATTTTGCCATCAGTCGCACTGAATTGACAAAAATAATGCCCAACACCTTAACCTTCTCTGTTGTCTGCAGCCCTGGTATCGTCAGCGGATCTCCATTGATGAAACCGACATCTATTGCCACTGTTTTTTGACGATTGAGTTTTGCTCCAGCTACTATCTCGAAATCGCCAAATACTTTAAAAATACGTTCCATTGTTGACGTTGAAGTTGCGATCGCCGTAATGTCATCGGCGTACGCAACGCATAAATCATCACCACATATACGCTCCAAATGTGTAAGTAGTGGATGCAGATATATCACGAAAAGAAGCATGGACAACGGATCACCTTGACGTACAGAACGCTCTATTCGGATCGGTTGTGACAGGCGCCCATTCATGAGCAGCCGCGACGAAGAGGCATCTTCCACCCTGGAGATCCAGCTAACGAACTCAACTTTCCTTTCTGTTTGTTCGTTATCATTCGGGCCACTCGATCCTTCAGTGAAAGAGAGGCTTGAAAAATTGACCAATGGGCATTTGCGCATTTTTTCGTGCTCCCGTGGCCGAGTGGTTAGCGTCAAAACCTAACATGCCGGGGGTTCGGGTTCGATTCCCGTTCTGGTCGGGGAAATTTTTCTTCAAAGAAATTTCCTCTGACTTGCACTGTGGTCACGCGTATTCTAGAGCTTGCCACTCAGAATACATTCAAGGCGTGTTATTTGGCATAGAAATCTCAACTAAGTACTAATGAAAATGACGCAAGTAATACTACGTTGAGACGGCGGAGTTCCTCTAGGAAAGTTAGTGCCATATAAGAAGAAGAAGCATTTGCGCATTTCTGCACAGCGCTCAGCACACGGTGAGTCCGGAGTAAAAGTTCTAAGCGAGCTTTCATCACTCTACTCAGAATTTTGTAGTCAACATTGAGCAGGGTTATAGGACGGTATGACCGCGCTGTAGTTTCACCGCCTTTCTTTTTCACCAGCACTGACTTTCACAACAAACTGACGTTGGTAGTATAGCTTAAATAAAACTGCATTTTTTCCACGTCGTTTTAATTCAGAAAACGTTGCTATTGAACGAAACCAAACCTGTTCCAAAATTCCTTCTAACTATACCAAGCCATCCCGAATTCATACAGGACCACCCCCACCCATTGGTTTTATCCATAACTACATGCAGTCTGGTCAACCTACGGGATTCGAGCTATCCTACGGATTTCCCATGCCTCAAACAATAGAACAGCCATCGTCACCACCACAACCATCATCATCATCATCTTCCAGTTCCTCGGACGAGGAGAAAGAAACATTGCAACCAACCATTGTATCTCAAAGTACCACCGTTCAAGATGAATTAGTCGGTAAAAGCTTTATAAGTTTGTGTTAATTTATTACTAACACTGCCTGTAACAGTTACTCACACTCGGGTTGTTCTCGTCGTTTATCGTGTACATTTAAACCCCACAAAATCAAACACAATTGTGTTAACTCTGTCCTTACCTTTTCACACAGGAGGCTGCTGGCAACACTGCACCCTTGAGGGACCCTTCCCCGCCAACATGGTCCGGGCTGGAGTGGACAGTGATGGGGCGACAATCTTCGCCGGTCGTGCCTTCCACGAGGGTGAGATGATTCCTGCCAAGGTGATCCCATCGAAAAATCTGGCCTTCATCTGCTACGGCGGGGAGGAAGTGCTCAAGGAGGACTTTGAGGTGCTTCGATCGGGCGACTTCGTGTGGGAATTTGCCGCCAATGGAGTCATTCCCGATGGTGCGGTAAAGATTGGTGCCACCATCGATGGAGAGCCACTGTACATGGGGCGGGCGTTGCACAGCGGAACCCAAACGCCGGGAAAGGTTCACTCCTCCCATGGATGTCTGTACATTCCATTTGATGGGGCCGAGATCAGCTACTGCGAGTATGAGGTACTATGCCTCAAGTAAGAAGGGGACGATGGAATCGTTTGGATGAGATAAGATGCTGTCGTGGGATGTTTGGGTTATCAATAAACTATATTGTTGCTTTGGAATATTTAAGGTCGTAATGTTCGTTTTGTGAGAAATAACTACTGCTCGGGAAGCAGAGCACGGAAATCAAACCCGAACCCCAATCATGATATGTGTGACGCTAACTACTCAATCGTCGGGGCACAGTAGGGTACCAATGAATGTATGGAAAAAAATCGACCCTAAAATTTTCTAGAAGTTACCCTATGTTCCCCTATATATTTACCTATATGTTCCCCACTTCGAAAAAACAACCTATGCAAAATTTCAGCTATTTTTTTTGGTGGCAAATGTCTTTAAATTGCACCAAAATACACGTCGAGATTTACAGTTATCTAAAAAAAATATATTTTTTTTATAATCGACTTTTCATATGACCAATGTCAATTTTTTGACAACATTTTTTTCCGAGATAACTGTAAATCTCGACGGTTCATGCCATTTTAAGACATTTGGCACCAAGAAAAAATTTAAAATTCCGATTTCCGCTGATTTTTTGTTTTTCAAAAAACTCAAATTTTAACGTCTGCGACACTAGTAAATGAAGTCCGCATGGGCTAATATTTTGCATAGGGTATATTATCGTGCAAATCAACATCTCGCAGCAAGTTCCGAACGAAAAATCGAGATAACTATTGTTATTGGCACTCAAAACCATATGTTTCGCATCATATATCGGAAAAAAAGTCCCAGAGTGTCGATTTTTGACAAAAAAAAATTACGAGATGACAGTAGATCTCGACGTTTCATGCAATTTTAAACATTTGGCATCAAAAAAATTGTAAGGGGTTGTATCTAGGACACGACCGCATATTTTCGACGTAGAACTACGAAATTACATTATGCAATTCACTTGTTTACCACTTCGAATATTATTTTAGAATGCATCGACATTTTTCTGATAGATCATGTTCTTCTTAACAAATGAATTTGATGAACATCCTTTTACGTTTGATATGATAGGACTACCAAAATATGTGAACGGAAGAATTGTCAAACGATCATTGTATTTTACATTTCCCTCTGAAATTATTGCACATCTCATGTTTACGTAGTTCTCGAGCCGCGAAAGTTCATTCGCCTCTAGCATCTGAAATGAAGATTTTCCCAGGCTTCTCAGTTTAAAAGAACGTTTTGGGGAAACATATTTCGGTCTACACAAGGACAAGCGAGTACAAAAGTACTCAACACCAAAAAATACCCCCGACTTGCATGTATTTGCAAAGCAGATTCCCCCAGGCACATTAATTTTGAAGTCCGTCTTAGGGAAATACAGCTCAGTGGGAAAAAATACCCACGACTTGCATGTTTTGACAAAGCGGATTCCCCCAGGCACATTGATTTTGAAGTCCGTGTTAGGGAAACACAGTTCGGTGTGAACAAAAACAACCCCGACTTGCATATATATTTGCAAAGCGGGTTTCCACAGGTACATCGATTTTGAAATCTGTGTTGGGGAAACCGTAAATCGGGCCAATCAAAACTTGGCAGTTACGGCTTTAAATAACGCTTATCATTTTACAGTTATTCAATTGTTCATCTCATGAAAAATAACATTTTATGAATCGTGATAGCGTAGAAATATTTCCTATCAATTGATGCAAACATCTTTCCGATCTATTAAGAAATGTTCTAGTTATAAGCATTCGAAATACGGGTAGGCTTAGCACACAAATCGGCAGAACAAATGTATGGGAAACAGGAAGTTCTTCCAGTTTCCATGAATTTAAACTGTTTAGAGATTAGCGAATTGTAATGTATAGCATATCAAACAAATCTTAGAGAATTTCCGATTCGGTTGGTATGCAAATCATGAGAATTGGTTCACAGTGAAAATAGTTATTAACGTTAACTTTATTTCATAAAAACGTGAACTGTTTTCTGATTTGGCACTCTTCCTGAAAAACGTAGTTCTACATCAAAAAATATTTTGGAAACCTTGATTTCCTTTACTCACCCCTTGGGTGATTTTCCGATTTTCAAAAAACTCAAACTTTGACCGCTTTGCGCCACTCTCCCGTAAGTCCGACTGAGCTGATTTTTGGCATAGGATGTTTTTTCGAGGTGGTGAACATTTTTTATGGGGTGGCTTTTTGAAATTCGAGATGACCATTTTCATTGGCACCCTAAGGCATATGTATCGATAAAATAAACATGTACAAGATTCAATCCGTCTTTGGAGAAATAAATGAGTCCGTGTCCATGCAGACGATGTTTCTCGAATAAAATATACTAGAGGCGAATGAACTGCAAGGTTTAAAGCCTCCTAAAACAAAGAAAGAACGAAATAAATACTTCGTAAATAACGCGAGATGGATCGACGAGAACTCTTGTTACTCGGATTACGGATAACGTGGTCTAATGAGACCTTTTGCTATTACTTGAATACGCGATAGTCAAAGTGTCAAGAAAGAGAGTATGTTATGATATATAAGAGCGCAATCCAAAAGGTTGAATGAAGATGAACATAAATACCATTTCGTGATGGGTTCCAGCTTCTATCAGTTGCTACAGAGGCAGCTCCAAGGAGAATTTTGAAGTATGCAGGTCGGATGTCTATGTGTGGCAACTTGCAGAGCTTGTCTATAATGGTTCTCTAAGTCACAAAAATAGAACCGTTCGGCATGAAATAAGCTGTTATAGAACTTCTGGATTATAAATAAATTATATTGTTGTTTCGAAACTATACTGTTGTGATTCTCTTTAAAAGAGAAAAAAAGGTTTTCACATGGGTGTTAATTCTATGTCGAAAATGCGTTTTTAACGCGGAGATTGAACTGTTCATCACAAATTTTGGTCGTTAGGTAAACCTACGCATGTTTTGATTATTTTGCATTGTCATCAGAATGCGACCTTCGTCAGTTCTTCTAGACGTATTTTTTCTCAATAAAAACTGACGTTGTCATCTTGGTTGCACAGACACACCCGATGCGGATATAGTGCCCCATGACAGAAACTGTCACACTGATGTCCGCATTCCTTCACTACGCGACACATGTCCTGGCAGCCACCGAATGTGACTTTCTTGAAGTCCTCAGGTTTTTCTATCTGTAAGAATAACAGAGAAGTTACAACATATTGCGGTTGATTATCTTTAAGTATCCAACCTGACTTATGCTCATGTGCTCTTCGCACATGAGCTCCAAAACACTTCCGATAGCTGAGTGCTCCTCCAGGCGTTTTCTCACTCCCTGCCAAATTTTTGAACCCTTGGCCAACGTATCCATGTTGCCTATCATGTAGAAGCCATCACGGGCTCGCGACAGGGCTACACAGACCCGATTCTGGAAGGCCATAAATCCAATAGCTCCGGCATCATTGCTTCGCACTAACGACAGTAGAACTATCTTCGCATCTTCACCCTGGTAGTTGTCCACCACGGTTATCCGGATACCGTGTAGCTTTTCGTGGCCCTTGCGTTCCTATAATACGAAACATTGAAAGAAAAGTCGGTGTAATCCAAGATATTGGGTTTTTTTTTTTATTTTTTATCTTCGCTTATTTTTCGTCGGCCTATTTCCGCCACTTTAGTGCCAATCACCGACATCAGGGAGGCGACTCCACCTGTTCCTACCTATCAGACTCAACAACTCATGAGCCGGGCCAACTTCTTTTACTTCCGCTCCGAAGGAAGACGTAACCAGAGATTTTTCGCCTCAGAAAATCCCAACGACGCCAGCTGGGATTGAACCCAGGCCGATCGGATTGTGAGGCTGTTACGCTAACCATACAACCACTGGCGCCGTCAAGATATTGGGTTGAGGAAAAAGAAATGTCGTATATTGTAAATATATGACAATACTTAAACATATCTTGTGTTGTACTTATCGCATCGGGTCGTACTAAACGGCTATTTAAAGACGACAATCTGTGCTACAAGTGTCGTTTTGACAGTGTTGTGATTGTCCTTTTCAGTCTCAAGTTATAGCGCGTCAAAGATGGAGTCCACCAAGCAAGAAATTCGCCATATTTTACGTTTTTACTACCTGCGAGGTAAAACTGCAACGAAGGCGGCCAAAAAAAATCGTGTAGTTTATGGAACCGTTACTGTAACGATTCGCACAGCACATCGTTGGTTTGATCTATTTCGTTCTGGTGTAGTGGCTGTCGAAGATACACCCCGTACTGGTAGGCCAATCGTCGTGGAAACCGATAAAATCGTTGAAATCATCCAAGTAGACCGGCATGTGAGCACTCGCTCGATTGGCCAGGAACTGGGTATAGACCATAAAACCGTTTGGAACCATTTGCAGAAGATTGGATTCCAAAAAAAAGCTGGATGTATGGGTGCCACCCAAGTTGACGCAAAAAAATCTTTTAGACCGAATCAACGCCTGCGATGCACTGCTGAAACGGAACGAACTCGACCCATTTTTGAAGAAGATGGTGACTGGTGATGAAAAGTGGATCACGTACGACAACCTAAAGCGAAAAAAGTCGTGGTCGAAGCGCGGTAAGCCGGCCCAAACCATCGCCAAGCCCAGGAAGGTTTTGCTGTGTTTTTGGTGAGATTGGAAGGGAATCATCTACTATGAGCTGCTCAACTATGGCCAGACCCTCAACTCGGTTCTCTACTGTGAGCAGCTTGACCGTTTGAAGCAGGCGATTGACCAGAAGCGGCCAGAAATGATCAATAGGAATGGTGTTGTTTTCCACCAGGACAACGCTCGGCCTCACACATCTTTGATGACCCGTCAGAAGCTACGAGAGCTCGGATGGGATGTCCTATTGCACCCACCGTATAGTCCGTACCTGGCTCCAAGTGATTATCATCTCTTCCGGTCCAAGTTGGCCTCAAAAGAGGCTTGAGAAAACTAGCTGTCTGAGTTTTTTGCAAATAAGGAGGGGGTTTTAGAAGGGGAGGATAATGAAGTTGCCTTCTAAATGGCAACAAGTTTGCGAACAAAACGGCGCATATTTGACTTAAAATTGATAATTTTAAGTACGTTAAATAAAGCGTCAAATTTCGTTCAGAAATACGACATTTCTTTTTCCCCAACCCTATATATTACGAAGAAATGTGCATATCTATTTTTATATGTATTTGCCGAGTGTTGTTGGCGAGTTAAAAATTTTTGGAACTGAATTATTTCATTTGGGAAGATATTACAAATTGAAAAACGAAAATCGGTCTCATCGTGAAAATTATCCAATTTCAAACGCTCATTATTCAGTCATTTCATGATACATTGATGAGATTTATTTGGTCACTCCATAGCAATGCATTACAATGAATAAAATAATATATTTTATGAAACTAACTATCCAAGCGTTGAAAAATCTCAACCATTATCCAAACGGAAATCCCTCGTTCTAATTGGCCGAAATCGAAGATGCGAGCTTCCTCTTGTACTCACAATTATTGCTCAGTGATTGGCTGAAGGATTTACAAAATTATTGCGTCAATCGATTCAGACATTTATTACATTGAAGAAAATAATATCTCTAATCTCTCTATCTTCTTTTTTTATATATAAAAATGGATTTCTGTCTGTCTGTCTGTCTGTCTGATTCTTATGGACTCGGAAACTACTGACCCGATCAACTTGAAAATATTTATGTAGAGGTTTTTGGGGTCGGGAAAGGTTTTCACGATAGTTCGGGACTCCTCTCCCCTCTCTAAAGGGGGCTGCCATACAAATGAAATACAAATTTCAGCATAATTCGATATATATATCGAGAATTAATCAAGCAAACGAACCCAAATTTGGCATGTGGGGGTTTAAGGGTGCAATAAATGTTTCTATGTTGTATAGACACACCTCCCCACTCTCTAAGGGGGGCTGCCATACGAATGAAACACAAATTTCTTTATAACTCGAGAATTAATCAAGCAAACGAATCCTAATTTGGCATGTGGAGGTTTCAGGGTGCAATAAATGTTTCTATGGTGGTTCGACACTCCTCTCCCCTCTCTAAGGGGAAGGGAGCGTTTTAGAGTTAAGATTTTTCAAAATTAACCGATGGTTCGAAAAATCAATATTTGACTTGCGAAAAAAAGGGATTTTGATTTCGTAACTGTCTATTGTATTAGTTTTACTAGTTTTCATTGTCTCGGGACCAAGAGCGCTCTATTTTTTTTTCTGAAAAGCTGACGATTTTTCGCATAACATATGTCGAAACCAGGGAGACGTTTTTATAGTTTTTGAATAATGAATTATGATTATGAACGTTTTGCTATAAAAAACAAATATAAAGGTAATTTTTGGCAAAAATGTGAAAAAAAAGGATTTTTTTGAGCACCCTAAAATGGATTGGTCACCCTAACGAAAAAAAAACCACGGTTCTAATAATTTGCGATAAAGAACAAAACTACCACTTTTGACGAAAATCTGAGAACCACTATATCGATTTGGCAGGGAATGGCCATATATATATATATATATATATATATATATATATATATATATATATATATATATATATATATATATATATATATATATATATATATATATATATATATTCATCAGCTCCTGTTCATCAGCTAAACGTAATTAGAGGTAAGAATGGTAGTGTGGCATTGTGAAATGTGGAGTAAGTTTAAATGGCTTTTTGTGTGTGCTCCTCGTGTGGCGTCTTTAGGGAGTTCTGCTTCTGACCCCACTGCGTCAGTGTTAGAATTAACCCATGTCAAGTCATCAAGATGTTTTTTCCAATTTTAAGGTGGTTCAAAAAATCATCAAATCAAAATGAAAAATCATTTTTTCTCCTTTTGACTTTTGTGGACAAACGGTGTCTCGGGAGCCACCATAGTATTGGTAAAAGTCGCGAAACAAACCGGGGTTGGAAGAAAAAGGACAAACCCGCTCTCAGCCGTTGGGTGTCCCATTGCCGGGCAAAGCAAAAACACAGCGGTTGATCTCCCTCGCGAAAGTGACGCTTACACGACGAGGAAAAACCAAATCGATCGTTATTATGGCAAGGAATAAAAAGGAAAAAAAATAATTCGGACTAAAGGAGAATCGGATGTAAGGAATATAAATTCATTTCGGCCCAAATGGAACTCACCTGTACCAGATGTAGCATCTGTCCGTTGTAGGCAGTCAGAATGACGATATCTTCCGGACCGTATCCCTGCGCCACAAGATATTCGCATAGTCCGAGCACAAATCTACACTCAAAGTTATTCTTTTTGGATTTCTGTTCGTCCGTTGCGCCATTTTCCGGAGCATCATGGTTGAAGAAAAACATGTTTTTTCTCATACCCCTTATCTTCGACCGCTCCACCACACTCTCGCTATCCTCCAAATCCCGATAGATCGAGGGCCGAATCAGGTCCGCTATTTCCGGCCGCATACGATGCTGCTCCCCAAGACACACCGAATTCACGTTGTTCTTTATCATTCGCTCGAACAGCGAGACGTCCATTTTGTACAGTTTCGAAAGAGTGTACACACTTGTGGTCGGACGCAGCTGAAGATGATCTCCGATCAGTATGCAGTGTTCCGTTGCCGGCGTTAGGGTAGCGACAATATGCGATTCCAGCACTTCAGCCGCCTCTTCGATCAGCACAATCGGAGTTTTCAGCAGCTGAAGCAGGGTATGATTACGGGCGGCGAATGTCGTTGTCATACCGATTACGCGTACCTTTTTCACAAATTCAAAGTTAGACAGCTGATTCAGTTCATGAATCAGGCGGGTGGTTTGCTGAAGTCGATTCTGTAATAGGAAGATAGATAAAATGTATAACTAACAGTTTTAAATAATAATATATTATTATTATTATTGTTATTACTGTTGGTTCTGCAACTTAAGGCATTTTTTCAAATGTTACAATGTATTTTACATGGTAGAATTAGTGACACATACATTGGACATTTTTATAATTTTTCAAATCTAACAAATTTTTTATTTAATTTCCATGAAAGTGCTTGATCTGATCTTTCTAAAGTTGAATCATTCGGCAGTGAATTCCAAATTGCAACGCCTCTGACAAATGAATTACCATATTTCAACAAGTGGTACCGCGGAATTACAAACTTCTGACAACGAACGCTTCTCAATGGTCTCAATTTACAGTTGAATATTGGGGTTCTTTGTTTTTATCAGAGATCGAAATGCTCGCCGATTTGAGACGAAAAACATCCATTTTCACCCAGAGGGAAAAATAGCTGAAAATATAGGAGGCGAGAGAATGTTCTACGCTCACTTCAATGTCCTGGTAAAAAGGTAATGAAGATGGTCGTGTTTCGAGCGACATAGCATGCGCTTCCATAACTATTTCGCAAATAGTGACGTCAGTCGTTGTGTTTATCTTTGATTGCCCACCGCATCTATATAAAAATGCTATTTTCAGGAAGTAATTTATCAATTAAAAACGTACGTTTTTGTAGAGCTCCCGCGAAATATGAAGCTAATGTGTTAGCGTGAAGTGAAAAGTTGTGAAATCACGTCGAAAAACACGGATAAAAGTGATATTTCCATGTGCCATTTTCACTCCCCCACGTTCATAGAAACAAACGAAGTTTTATTATTTTACCGTTATGAAGTTGATTTTTCGAAGGCTCTCAGTGTCGGTGTGTATGTTGTGAGATAATAATCGTCAATTAATCAAAATTTCACCGAAAATGTTACTGGTGTCGAGAACTAAGCATACGACTGCTCTCTGGACCTTTTTACCACATGAATAATCGAAATGAACCACGAAATAATTGTCATCTGTTAAAAAACAACCAGTTGAATGATTTCATGAGAATTTTGATTATCATCCAACCGTAAGTACTTTAAACATTGTTTTGTTTCTTCCATATACATTCCATATTGAATGCAAATAATTACGACACGATATTTGGTTTGCCAATACAGATACACTTCGCCTACTGCTCCACCTCTATATGTACCTCATTGCGCTCACTTCGATTCTCGCGAGAAATGCAAAGCCGATTTTTATTTTTCGGTAAGTTAGGATTGCCGAAAAATGGTTTCGTTTTCAGTGACTCCTTGATGCCGATAATGGTTTTTCACTTCTTCAGTTCAGCTGAAAACATGCGGCAATATTGGGTTTCATCGTGAAGTGAACATGAGATGGAGTAATATTTATACAATTCAGACGCTGTCCAAATGCAGATCGTTTTACGCTGCTCTAACAGACTAGTGTTGATAAAGTTAGCTTTGATTTTTCGCTCCATATTTTCAGTACCAAATGAGAGACGAAAAAGCATTCTCGTTGAACTTCAGAGATAGAGATTTTCCACATCTCTTTTTCTCTGAAAAAAAGGAAAGGTGAAAAGGAAGAGACGAAAATATCAACAATACACGGTTCATAGAAAACTAGATTGATTGACTGAATATTTATCGCGCAGTCGAGCGAGAATTTCGATCTCTGGTTTTTATTAGTTGGAAGCAACATCTAAGCTTCCCAAAGCTTTGAAACGCGCATCCAAGTAACTTTGACTGCAAATGTGAAACATGCTAAAAACCAAGGAAAGTGAAGTGGAAGGTAAAACGTAATGTCAGATTTGCTTTTCGGACGTATCCCGTAAGTTTGAATTTATTTACATAGTTGTTTGGATAACTCTAAACATTGACTACAGTTTCGCCGGCACGGTTGATTGCCGTTATGAACCAGCACAAAAAACAAAGCTGCAAATTATGCGCCAGTGGCGGTACCACGATCAAAGCATTCCCTGAATAAATCATATCACATCAGCCGAGCCAGCTGGCGGAAGCATATGCATAAAGGTTACTAGGTTGCTATTTTCAACGACAACTGTTTATTTATTATACTGCTTCAAATACCTTCGACGAAATCAATTGTAACCATACCAACGTAAGTAATAACATAAACAAATCCAAACTTTTCGTCTTGCCATTCCTCATACGTCTTTTCTAAATAGTGTAAATTACGAGCCACCTGTTAACTCCACCATCTTGCTAAAAACTAAGGTAAATGATTTTGATTTGTCCAGTCGAAAATATGATCATGGTTTGCTCACTTTTTTGATTGCTCAAATTCAGCGCTCCTTTGTCAAATAAGGTATTTGAATGTTTCAAAATATATAAATTTAAAGAGTCTTTTTAATGATTTACAGTAGTTTTACAGTATATGTTGAGTACGCTCCTGGCGTGTTTGCGCACCTTCCCATCCAATATCTCCACCCCACTCATACCAGTGTATGCAGGTATTGTATGACACCTATTTCACCGAAGAGGTTGATCAAACGTTACCATCAAAATCTATTGTTAAAAGAACAATTTCGCGTGCTCCATGCAAACGTGCGGCAAAATTATTATAAACTTACAAGCTAACTTGTTGATTGAATTTGTGCTAATTAATGGTATATTATTGTGCTATCTATTGATTTATCAGGTAAAAACTAATATATGAAATATTGAAAGTCAGATAACTAACTAAAAGTCCTGTGCAGTGCTCACTCTAGAATACCTAGTGAATTTGTTCTAACCTAAAATCTACCTACATCCTAAACCTACATGCGAAGGTAAACTTACTAGTTAAAATATAATTTAAATGTCTAAATCTAGCCTATATAAAAGGTTTTAGTACGGAGAGTATTCGGTAAAGGGTTGATTAAAACAAAATCTACACTAGGAGACCGACGAAATACATCACATTTCCTTTGGTATACTGATCACCATCAAGTATTGCACAACGGGACTAAACGTAAGTCAAATGAACAAATTTGAATGATTCTCATGTAGTATTTAAGATAAAAACATGTAAACTAACACATACACGAAATGTAATGTATTTGCAGGAATATAATAATATCCCAGTTGAGACATAAATCCCACGTCTTTGGTCGTCTTGATATTATTGATTCGGAAATCACCCCCCGTGGAGTTATAAGTTGGCAAATTCCCAACAGTATATTTTTACGGAATCACATGTTTTGATGGATTATAAAATACACCTTCTATTTGTGTCAATGCGCCTCTCATTCGAGCCAACTTTTAATCGATCACCAGATGATTATTTGGCCCGTATTCAGACCTTTTCCGGATTATAACACAAATATTGTAAACATCATGCTTGCACACCATTTGTATCAGATTTACATAGCTAAATTTATTAACGCATTTTGATGAACTCAATTCTGATCATGAGTTGGTCAATTCAATAATGTTATTTTGTCCACACGATTTCTATGGCAACCTTTGACGTGCTGCAGTTTGTTTATTGTGTTCTTCGCGCATAGCAGAGATAAAGTTTCTCTGTGTTGAGTGTGTTGAGGGTAACACTTTTAAAATGCCCAAGAAAAGGCAATATTCTGAAGAAAGCCTAAGTTATGAATGGATCAATATGATGACAGTAAATTCAAGCAATGATAAATGCAACATCTACTTGTAAATTCCTCTTTAAGGAAAATCGTTAAAAACATAAAAATTGGAATAATTTCAACACCTTATGGTAGTATTAGCAACTAGAGACTTGGGGCTTTTCAACAAACCCAAACTCGTATCGATTATGTGTGATTTTCATGAAGAGCAATCGATTTGCATTTACTAGTTGCGTAAAACACCCCAAATCGGACAAACCAAGATCATTCACCCTATTTAGATTGAACACGGAACGTACACACGAATTTAAAGCTACTTTTAGTTTGTTGATCGCAACTGATGAAGACTGTGTCAAAAGGAAATCGCACGACAAAAAATGAGGAATGATAAGCAATTTAAACAGTTTTAATTTAATATCAAGACTCAAAAACCTACCATTAAGCTGCAATGAGCGTAGTTTTCCATACACTTTTCCACATGGTTCAAGAACAAAGTTGTCCCATTCCATATTTTCCTGGATTTTGTAGCCCAAGCTGGTAACAGAGCTAACAAATGGCAAAAACGAGTCGCTTAGCCCCAAACACGGTCTGTCAACAATATTTCTAGCATCCCCTATGAACATTGCGTATGACTTTTTAACATTGATTGACAATCTATTTCTCAATGACCACTCAGAAATACGAGCCAAACCTTCATTCACTTGAAAAGTGATTGCATTTGTATTTTGTATAGTACATTTATGATATAGTTGCACCTCAATGTCCTGGAAAAAAGGTAAGATGGTCGAATTTCGAGCGACATAGCATGCGCTGCCATAACTATTTCGCAAATAATGATGTGAGTCGTTGTGTTTATCTTTGATTGCCCACCGCATCTATGTAAAAATGCTATTTTCAGGAAGTAATTTATCAATTCAAAACGTACATTTTTGTAGAGCTCCCGCTGAATATGAGGCTAATGTGATTGCGTGGAGTGAATATTTACGAAATCACGTCGAAAAAGATGGATAAAAGTGATATTTCCATCTGTCATTTTCACTCCCCCACGTTCATAGAATCAAACCAAGTTTCATTATTTTACCGTTATGAGTTTGATGTTTCTAAGGCTCTTAGTGTCGGTGTATGTGGTGAGATAATAATCGCCAATTTATCAAAATTTCAGCGAAAATGTTACTGCTTTCGAGAACTAAGCATACGACTTCTCTCTGGACCTTTTTACCACATGAATAATCGGAATAAGCCACGCTGTAATTGTCATCTGTTAAAAAACAACCAGTTGAATGATTCCATGAGAATTTTGGCTTAAATTATCATGCAACCGTGAGTACATTCCATATTGAATGCAAATAATTACGAAACGATATTCTGCTTGCCAACACAGATACAGTTCGCCTACTGCTCCACCTCTATATGTACCTCATTGGTTGCACCTCATCCGCATAAAGGTGAGCCATGCAATATTTTAAAGTTTTCAGAAGGTCGTTTATGTATAACGAAAATAAAATTTATCCCAGAACCGAACCGAAATTAGAAAAATTGGAATTATTCCACACAGTTCAAAAACGATTACTTGAGTATTTTTTTTTTATCTTCGCTTATTTTTCGTCGGCTTATTTCCGCCACTTTAGTGCCAATCACCGACATCAGGGAGGCGACTCCACCTGTTCCTACCTATCAGACTCAACAACTCATGAGCCGGGCCAACTTCTTTTACTTCCGCTCCGAAGGAAGACGTAACCAGAGATTTTTCGCCTCAGAAAATCCCAACGACGCCAGCTGGGATTGAACCCAGGCCGATCGGATTGTGAGGCTGTTACGCTAACCATACAACCACTGGCGCCGTCATTACTTGAGTATGAACAAATTAATTCGACAGCACTGCCAAAAAACGCAAACTTGTTTTCTGCATGAAATATTATGCGATATAGTATCGAACGCCTTGGAAAAATCCAGTAGGATTAAAACTTCTGGTTTGCCTTCGTCCATAATCAACCCTAAGTCATCGAATATTTTAAGCATACCTATTTTGGTGCTATGTTTAGGGCGATATCCTGATTGATATTCGTTCAAAAGTCTCTTCATGAGTATATAAACATATTTGACGTTCGATAATGCGCTCAAATGCTTTCGAAAGCACACTCAAAATGCTGAGGGGACGCAGGTTATCGATGGAATTTAAAATGCTTTTCTTTCTAATTGGGATTATTTTTGAATATTTCCATGCAGTTGGGAACTTTCGTGTAGCGATGATTGAGTTAAATATGAAAGTAACTTGTCTTACGACTAATGGCAGAATTATCTTCAAAAATCGAGGAGAAATGTTATCAGTACCAATAGCATTAGACGAGATTTCATACAGAGCATTAATAACTTCAACCTCGCTGACTACATTGAAACTGAACTGATTTTCATGAAGTCCCATCGTAAAAAGTGGCTGCTGGTAGAGACGTCGGTTAATCGTTCGATTAATTCAAATAATCGAATATCTGAAATTATAATCGATTAATTTTGTATCGAATAATTTGAAATCATAGGGGGTCTCCGTAGCCACATTGGTTGCGCGTTCGTTTAGTAAGCGATCGATCGTGAGTTCAGAACTCAGGGCCCTCATTGACTTTGTGTTGTTACAGAATAACTACGTCCACGCAACAATCATCAGCGATGGAGATCGATCCACGGTCGAAATAAGATCGATTCATCCATACAACTGCTCTGCTCTGCAAGACACATCGGGCTTCTGTTCCATAAATAATTCAACAATGATCAATCAACTGTCTCCGCTGTCCGGTCTAACTGGATAATGGAAGAGCAGATAGAAAACTCTTACGCCTAAATGGCTACTGTAAATAGAAATGATAAACATGTGACATGTACACTATTAAAATTCGGCTCTGTTACAGCTAAAATGCTAATGAGCCTAAAATAAACAAAAGGGATAAAAAACTATGGATGGGTTATACCTATGATATAATCGCAAGGTTGACGTAGGACTGCCGTTGGCTTAGTAATTATTTGTGTTTTTTCAATTAGCAATAATCGCACTTCGAATGTTCTTCATTGGGTACGATATCGCCGCTGTGCAAAGCTATTGATTAAACTAGTCAATGAATGATTTACGAATTCAATTGCAAACAAATCCCAATTTAGGTCAATTCATGCTTATTGGTTTCGGAATCTGTGTTGGACAAACGAGTACAAAAGTACCCGCTGCTTGCATCTATTTTTCCATGTTGATTTCCCCAGGTTCCATGGTTTTAAAGTCTGTGTTAGGGAAACATTCCGATTTGCAAAAATGCTAACGAATACAAAAGTACCCGCTTCTTCTTCTTCAATGGCACTAACGTTCCTAGAGGAACTTCGCCGTCTCAACGTAGTATTACTTGCGTCATTTTTATTAGTACTTAGTTGAGATTTCTATGCCAAATAACACGCCTTGAATGCATTCTGAGTGGCAAGCTCTAGAATACGCGTGATCACAGTGCAAGTCGGAGGAAATTTCTTTGACGAAAAATTCCCCCAACCAGAACGGGAATCGAACCCGAACACCCGGCATGTTAGTTATGACGCTCACCACTCGGCCAAGGGAGCACTAGTACCCGCTGCTTGTATCTATTTTGCAATGCCGATTTCCCCAGGCTCCATGGTTTTGAAGTCTGTGTTAGGGAAACATTCCGATTTGCTAAAGCGCAAACGAATACAAAAGTACCCGCTGCTTGTATTTATTTTGCAATACGGATTTTTCCTGGCTCCATGGTTTTAAAGTCTGTGTTGGGGAAACATCAATTCATTCCTGCGATGGTACCTCAATCGCTGTTCAATTATAACTGAGTAGATTTCCGAGTGGCGCTCGCTTATATGTTTTGAAAGAATTTTAAAGCTATTGAAACAAGTTTTTGGATCAAAAAGTAACAAGTATATAACGCGTAGACATTTTATCTTTCGAATGAAGTGTTTATCATAACATTTCGTTCAGTTGTTTAGGAGCTATTAACGTTTAAAATCTCGGTCTCCGGCGTAACGCTTTCGTTTTCGAAACTTTGATTTTACACCCCGGTATAGAAATGAAAGACGTAGTCCTACGTCAAAAAATAATTTGTAATCAAAATATGAATACATCGAATAATTGTCACTGTAATCGCGATTAATGAAAGAACGAATCTTTCTCAAGGTTAATGCATTTTTAGGCTAAGAATTAGGCTATATAATTTTTGTACCCCACATTTTTTATCCATCCATCTAATATCGACAACCCGATAGACCACGCGACCAGATAACAACGTGATACGTGATTATTTCAAGAAATAAGTATTCGTTCGATTAATCGAATATTGAAAGACAGTTATTCGAATGAATCGAATAGTGAAAAATGCCCCAACGATTAATCGATAATCGAATAAATGAAAAATTTAGACATCACTAGCTGCTGGTCTGTGTCTAGATAGTTGCTGGCAAAATATTCGTTAATCTCATTAGCGTTTTTGGCTGTGTATGTGGATGACCTTCCTATTCCCATATCACCCAAACGTTTCCACAAATCCAGGATTTAATAATTTTTTATAAAATTTGCTGTTCAGATTTATGAATGAGATAAGTCATAGGTTGGGGAAAAAGGCGTCTATTATATTGTTGCACAATGCTATTTTGAAGGTGGCCTCAAAATGCCTCTCTCATAGAAGTATTGGTCCCTATTGGCAAGAAACTCTAGTAATAATAATTTTCACAATCTTCTCTTGATCCCAATTGCTTATCACTCAGGAAATTTTGCAATGAGAGAAAAAGGTGATAATCGCTTAGTGTCAGGTCCGGAACTTCCCACCCGGAGTTTCTGGCGAGTCACTACAAACGTGTGTGACCTTGCTTTGTCCTGATGGAACACAACACCTCTTCTGTTGGCCAATTCTAGCCGTTTCTGTTCAATCGATAGCTTCAAAACGATCCAGTTGTTCACAGTAGAAGAACGAATGTATCAGATATTCGCACATAGCACTGTATTCTATTCATTGCAGCTCTAATCAGTCTTGTCAGCTTCCCGGGGAAGCTGTTTTCGTCCATGATACTCCATAGTTTTTTTCGTGTCATTGAATCATGCGCGGCTTTAAATTCGAAACAATATATGGTGCGTTGGGACTCTGTACTCACGGCAATTCTGGAGGATCTGCCGCACGGTGAAGATTTGGTTAGAAGTAGACCTTCGATGAAGCCGACCTGAGAACTACCCACGAATCTGTTTGTAAATGGCAATAGACGATGGAAGATAGTTTGGGAAAGCACTTCGTAGGCGGAATTCAGGAAGGTGATTCACATGAATTTTCACAGCCTAGCAGTGATTAGCATATCATCTGTGTAGCGAAGAGAAACTCAAATTCACCTCCCTTCTCCGTCATCCACAACGAGAGCGCTCTTCTTTGGTCTATAATCTTCATAGTTCTAGATATGTGCGAACGCAAGATGATAGAAGAGATGTTTTTTCGCCCAACTCTCAATCGCGGGAAAGTGTAGAAAGAGAGCGCACAAACTCTCTACAGTGCAGCGGGTAAATTCACTAGAGAATATACTTTGGTGAGCCCTTGACAGGTGCTCTGGTAGATGCACACAGGTAAAAGAACAGCTTTTACCTGTGTGGCTTCCAATTTACTTAGCCCTGTGGGTCGCTGAAAACAGTAAACCGATGTGAAACATGCGTGGATCATATGTCGAATGTCGAATGAGATTGCACTCTTCAGTGTACTCCTCAGTGTGACATAGTGCAGATCAGCGCGCTCCAGTGCTGGATACAGGTTTTCACACATTAGAGCTCCCAAGAGTAAAAAGAGGGTAAGAGAGTGTGACTCACTCGCACCAATATTTCTCCCAACTAGTGCAAACACTCTTTACATATTCGCCAGTGAAAAAGAAAAGGGTATGGTTTCTCTTTGGTGAGTGATGACTGTATCCTTAGTATAGACTGTATCCTCAGTATCTTGATAAGTTCCGCTCCAATGCCATCTTTCCCAGTTTATTTGTTGTTCTTAAGCTGGTTGATGATATTTACGGGATACTTCCTATTGGGATGCAGCTGACCATTAATCAGCAACGCCCCCGGAAACATCATTAAACGTTGACATCGGCGTTTCTGAGGAACAGGTATAGATGAAGCAGACGCCTTGACGCTTGACGCCTTTGTTCCACGTGTCCTAGGATGTTCTCTGCTACGCTGTTTATGTCTGTTTGATTCATGCTCCAACAGTCTTTGAGGGGATTTCGTCCTCTTCCGGCAGCGCAGCTTCGAACGAATGCGCTTAGTTTTTGGCGACATTTGCTTGCTTCGTCGCGTTTGTACCGTCGCGATTGTACCGTCGCAGGCCTTTGTACCGAATGTTGTTCACAACGGCGAGTTTTGGACGCATCCTCACCATCATTAGGTAGTGGTCCGAATCGATGTTAGCGCCTCAATAGGTACTGGCTTCAGTTACATCCAAGAAATGCCGGCCGTCTATCAGAAGATGGTGATGTGAGACTCTGTCTGATTTGGTGACCTCCAGATGTATTGGTGGAGGAATTTGTGTTGGAAGAAGGTACTGCGTACGCCAATATTTTTAAATGTGGCGGAATCAATAAGTCTCAGGCCGTTTTCATTTGTCAACTGGTGTGCGCTGATCTGAGCATTGAAATTCCGTAGATATTAAGGTTTTGGGCAGCGTTCGTCGTTCGTTCGTCTCAGCGTTCGCGTTCCAGCTGCGCGTCGAATTCGCCTTTGTTATCACGTTAATGATGCTAATGTTGAAGAATAGAGGCGAATGAACTGCAAAGTTTAAAGCCTCTTAAAAACAAAGAAGATAAGATAAGATGCTGAAGAATCGGTCCTTGATTCTCAATCTGCACATTATTGGGTTGATTGGCCACCACTCAATCACACAATTCTGCATATTGCTCATCACAATTAAAGCTGTACCTAGCTCGTTTGTGTTGCCGAAGTCGGAGATGAGTTGTTTCCGGGTTTTTGTGGCTTTCTTGGAAACTGGCAATGTCCATTGCTCATCCTGAGTAGTTCCCCTGAACCAGCACAAGCCAGAAAAACGACCTTTGATGATAGAATGTCTGACCTGAAAGAGAATTGAATCCGAAGCCCCCATTTCGGCAAGCTTCACGGTTAGCACTAGACCATGGGGACCACTAACCCTTCGGACCTGTACTGCAATCAATTGAACCGTCTGAATCAATCGCCCAATCACGTGACCAGCTTTAGTCAACAGGAGAAATTGTGTTTCACTAGGGCAACAGGCCACACACACCCCGATAGTGACTCGCCAGAAGCTCCGAGAGCTTGGTTGGGATGCTTCCATCTCTGGTTTGGAGATGACTTCGCCTTTAGACGGGATTATCGCATTTTCCTGTCTGTGGCGAATGTTTTGGCTGGTGAAAGATTCGCCTCGAGACAAACTTGTAAAAATCGACTGTCCCATTTTTATTTGGTTATAGGGACAAAAGTTTTTATAAGAGAATTATAATAAGTTACCTCGGAGAAAGATAACTTTTTCCCCAACCCAATAATTTATATTTATACCTACCAGGCACTTCACAATGTCTTTGCTATTTCCTTCCTTCTGGAGTTTCTCAAATTCTTCCATGATTTTCAGGTAATCTTGCTTGGTGTTGTAGTAACATGTCCGCAGTCGCTTATCGATGAGCACATCCTCATTCAGCTGCTTCACATTGTAACTATCGAGAAGAGCGTGTTTAGATTGACTGCCCATACGGACTAAACTATCCGTGTATTGAAGTACCCCACAAAGGAACTGATCCAACGCATGATTGGTAAGGCAAACCAGAAGGATCTGATGGTCCGTGTTAGCCAGCAGTGCCGACACGATCTGTTGTCCAATGAAAGTTTTCCCCGTCCCGGGAGGTCCTTGAATAAGCGCAAATTTGTGTGTTAGGGCTAGTTTGAACGCTTTGTACTGCGATGGCGTTAACCCGAAAAAGGCACCACTTTCGGGCCAATCACTCGGTACTTTCATGTTGTACTGGTGTCCTTTATGTGTAAACAGTGTGGCACGATCGCGTGAAATATAATCAGGTAACTGCTGCTGCTGCTGTGGCATTGTGTCCACAATGTACGATTTTAGGGGAAAGCTTTCCGCTTTGAGATTCTTCAACACATTAAATACGTGATGGTATGGCTCGAAGAAAATTTCACTCTCAACCATCAGAAGGTCTCGATTGAAAATATCTTTCGAGTTTTGCACCTTGATGATCTCTACGCAGATATATCCGTTGGCAAGTTGGTCATTGTCACGGTGACTTATGATAGCAACAATTAAATCCTCGAAACGGCAGCTCGATGTCAAACAGACCAATGATCCGTGCATCAATCGCTTCGTGTGTTGAAGAGCTAGCTTCTGGTAGCGTACCGATTTACCTCCTGAAACGCGTTCCGCTGGATCCAAATCGACAATAACCAGTTCCTCTTTGGTCGATCGACGATTTATGCTACTTGGCAGTAGCAATCTAACTCTGTTGTGTATCCGAATGTTATCACCGCAGTACAGTTCGTCCGGAGCGGAGCGTTCCGACGTTGCGATAAACTGTTTAATGCCTTCACGTAGCGGAATCATAAAATCTTCTTTAAGCAGGTTGAGATGGACTTCGAGATAGTGATTAACACTCGGAAATTTGCCGTTAACAATATTTGGTTTTAAATCAATTCCTGGTCCTTTCAACTCGTTCAATGTTGGGTAAATCTGAGAGTTGAAATAAGTTCAGAAACAAATCGTGAATAAATCTGTATATATTTACACTCAAACTTTTGATGTCATTCATTGCTCCTACGGAGGAAGCAACCTGCCTGAGACCATCCAGTTTCACGCTTGCCTTGGTTAGCACTACCGTGAGTTCTTCAACAAAATCGTCGAGATGTTTCCTTGCACCGACAAACTTCCCCAGGTTAGTCAACGTTCTCACCGCAGCCCCCAGCATATCCATTGTGCTGACCCCTTGGATCTTGTTCTTTCCCTTCTTCTTTTTCACCTCAAGTTGATTTGTACTTCTTTTGAAAAACTTGATCAGACTGTCCCAGAAAAGAGCATTTTGTGCCAGAACAGTATACAGTTCCACGTTTATCTCAAACAGCGGAAGTGAACCAATTTTGTTCATGATTTTCATTACCACCAAAAGCAATTCATTTCCGCAGTTACCTTGGGTGATTGTTTTGGCAAATTGTTCCTTCTGGCTGTAGATATCGAGGAACAGCTCGTGGCTATCGTTCTCCGACAGATATAATAGCTTCGAGAAAGGAATCTTCTGCACATATTTTTCGGACTCTTCCGTCAAGTTGAATTTAGTTTTGGTAGAGGCTTCAACGGATGAACCCAGCGACGGATCGAAATAGTTTCCATCAATTTCTGGAAGCAACAATATACAATTAGTTATCAGAAGCACCAAACTTATCATGAGAGTACCATCGAAAAATTGCCTTGGTTTAATTTTCAACGATTCCAGCAGAGAAGCTCCGGCATCCCTAGAATCTTCCATTGGTTGGCCATCTTCGGCTGTTGAGGATTTCCTTATGTTGACCACAAAATCATCAATGTCCTTATTGAACCAATCATCGTCATCGTCCTCTGGTTTAGTGTTCATTTCAGTACAATAGCCTCACAAATAGAACAAGTGATTACGATACGCGCTCGCGTAAACAAAACAGTCGACGAATGTTTTGGCAGAACACGTCCATTTACTGGAAGGTTTGTTGTGTGGGTGAAGCGGTGAGAAAAACAAAATAATGCTAGCTAAGATGCATACACTTAGAAAAATCCTCGGTCGAAAACTACCAAATACATTTGGTAATACTTATGACAGACATACAGCTGTACTTGCGTTGTACTTCGAAAATTGTATGTCTGTCACCATGTACAGCGCTAGAACCATGCAAGCAACTCGGTACAATCGCTGTACCTGTACCGACCTGTTTTACCGCTGTACATGGCTACAGTTGTACTGTGCGCAGCGCCATAGATGGTTAGTGGTGGGTAGCATGAACAAAACGAATCAAAACATTTGGTATACATTCTTTTCATCGACTTTCTCTTGAGTTAATAACTCAGAGTGGAAACATATTTGTTGTGTTCGATAGTTTAGACGCTAAATAAAAACCTTTTCATTGAAATATTGGTGAAAATACAATGCAATAAATTCAAACTTCTATTTGTCAGTCTGACATGCGGTACAATGTACAACCAAAGTATGTGTGTCATGCTATCGTGGTACCTGTACAACGCTGTACACGTACAGCGCTAGTACAGTTGTATGTCTGTCCATGGTATTACCGCTGTACATGGCTACAGTTGTACTGTGCGCAGCGCCATAGACGGTTAGTGGTGGGTAGCATGAACAAGCAGAATCAAATCACTTGATAAACGTTCTTTTCATTGACTTTCTTTTAAGTTAATAACTCAGATTGGAAACTTTTTTGTTGTGTTTGATAGTTTAGACACTAAATAAAAACCTTTTTCATTGAAATATGTGGTGGAAATTGGAAAAATATCTGATTGTCAGTTTGACATACGGTACAATGTACAACCAAAGTATGTCTGTCATGGTACGATGGTACCTGTACAACGCTGTACACGTACAACGCAAGTACAGCTGTATGTCTGTCCCTGGTATAATGCAAAATTAGTAGAATGTACAAATTTTTTGTACATATTGTCAACAAACCCGCATCCCTACCAGAGATTAGTATATTTTACTCGATAACATTAGTAAGCTTGGATATTGTCATATCTGAAAACTGGTGAGAAAAGCGCGTATTAACCATTTTCATTGTTCCCATAAGGCAATAAGGAGGTATAATAAGGATATAATTCTGATACGTGCATTTTCGGCGAGAAAATGTAGCCGATATTGGGCTTCCGAATCATGGTTCTGCTTGACATATGTGTATATTAGTACGGTCGAAAATGACTATAGATTGGTAGTATTTACCAAAAAATTCGTTATATTTACTAATTATTTCTCTCAGTGTACAAACAAAAATACAGACACGGTCACACTGCCATTAACAGTGAGTAGCAAAATTTTGATACAAGGTCGATTCTCACTCCACGGAACGTTACCATCAGAAATTTTTTAATAGTTACATATACATATTCACGTATCCGATACTGCGTTTTTGTGCTAAATTGGTAGAATTTGTGTGGCTCCAGTGCAGGGATGGCAGGTTTGAAGACATGTCTTCTTTTGTAAACATTTGACTTACTGCGAAGACATTTTGAAGATATTATGAAATATGTGAGGACATTTCAGTACAATAGCGCACGTGGGTTTTGAGAGGGATATTATTTCCATGAAATTCTAACTAATAGGGCTTTTAGCTGAGTGTCATTCGTTCGCTTTTTTATCAGTACATATCACTTATTTACTTTTGTTCTTGGCAAACAACGGAAACTTTTATCTTGGGATCATCCACTTGCTTTTTTCAAACTTGTCCAAGCAAAAAATTTCAGAAGCATATAGAATGAATTTAACAACAAAGCGACTTTTACTCCAAATTCTGGAGAACTTCAAGCGGTCTGAATACATATTGTCTCTAGAAAACAATAGTTCATTTGCGCTCGAGAATTCGAATGATTGTGACCAGTATTGTCACACGTACAGATTTATCTGGATAGGTACAGATTTTTTCGTCATTTTTGGTACAGATTCTGTACGGTTCAGAGTACAGATTTTCGTCTAAAAGTGCAGATGGGTACAGATTTTTTCCGCGTGTGAAATTTCTTACATTTGAACAAAGCAATATTGAGGTACATGACTACCTTTACGTTGCAGTATCGCTCAGTGCTGCTGAACATTAAAGCATTTAAAATTAATTATAATTGATCAGTTTCATAAGGACGAAATTCGTTGTGTTATGGCGGGTTTACATTAGGAAAATCTATAGCTATAGATTGATTAATTCACCCAAAATAGATGTAAACGGGTGAGAATATATATGATACACTTCTCGGAGGTTTATATGTATACGATGCATAGAATAAATTCAGGCATATGTAAACGCTGTTGAATTTCTCACGAGTGAGAAATCACTAAAGTTGGATGCAGTTCTACTTCAGGTGAATAAATTCACCAAAATAATGAATATATTCATTATATAAGTTCGCGCTAGTGTAAACGGTTGATGCGATTTATATAAATCTAATCATATTTCTTCACACGAATATGTCACTAGTCTAAATCCACCCTTAGAGGCGTTTTCAGGGTTCTACGATGGAAATATACCTAATCTGGAGAATTAATTTCGTACTCTAAAGGTAAAATTACTCTGTAAGGAGGTCACAGTTCCAGAAAACGAGCATGCGCAGGAATGGGTGACAAAAATTTGATGTCTAAAAATTGACGGTTCGATCGCAAATCAAAAGATTTGATTAAACATGATTTGTATAAGCATCATCAAACACACGAATGGCTTGCAAATGTGAATGTGGTATTTATAGTAAATGAATGAGTATTTTTTTCATTCTAATAAAAAAAAATCCCACGGCGAATATTTTCGATGGTACAGATTTTTGGAAGAAAAAGTACAGATGGGAAAGATTTTTAACCCTCTGGTACATATTAAAATGTGGCAACACTGATTGTGACATTGTTTTTTTTTTGAATTTTGAAACAGTTCCGTTCTGTGAAAGAACGAGGGCTATATTCACCCAATCAACGGTTTATCAAGCCAGTTATCATTTCTAATCTCATAAAGTGTAGTTCGCATTTGCGCAATATATTCTTTGAACACATTTATTGAAGTGAACATCAAAACCTTAAGGGAAGTTTGATTGAATACGCTATATAACTATACCGATTAGAATAAACATTGAATAAGCTATCAAACTTTGTTCATTAGAAAGTTATGAATTTTAGTTTCCTCCGAGATGATTGTGAAGACATTTGAGGACATTTTTTCGTACCATGTGAAGACATTTGAAAAAACAGGAAGTGGGTTATATCTATGGTATAACCGCAAGGGTGACGTAGGACTATCGTTGATTTAGAGATCATTTGTTTGCAGTTGAATCTGAATCCATCCTGAATGAATGAATAAATAAATATTTGGGTGACTTCAAAAACGAGAGCGTTACGTTGGAGGCTCAAGGTTTTATGCATCCAATATTGGATACAAAAAACTTTGTTCTGAAGAATAATCTTCAGAAGCTTTCCTGCTAACTGCACTTGATTGACAAATCACAAAACCAAATGTATGTGGTCGCAGTATTATATAGATAGAAAACATTAAAATAAACTCGTTTGAATGTAATTTTCAATTCCAAGGGGAACTGGCAGATTATTTTTCAGCAACGATCATTTCTTCCCAGGTTTCTTCTCGATAACCAGCAAACGAAAAGAGTTGCGCGCGTGTATATATATGTGTGTGTGTGTGTGGCGACTGCTTCGATGTCTTCCCGAGGAACCGTATTTCGATGCTGATACTCTCTTGGTCACCTTCTCTTCTCCTTCTGATCGATCGGCTTTTCTGCGCTCCCTCACAGTTAAAACAAACTGATTAATCTCTCGATCCCTCGCCGTTTAATCTTATTATCTCTCGATCCCTCGCCGAATCGTCATTTTATAAACCATAAAAGTATAGAATCTAAACCCCACCCTAAGCTTACTGCGAATATAATAAGGGTGGGGTTTAGATTCTATACTTTTATGGTCAATCAATCAATCAATAATCGCTCGAAAATGACTTGATTTTCGCGATGACGTTTCACGTTTTTCATGTTATGCATCCAATATTGGATACGAAAATTTTGCACTGATGGGGAAAAAAATATTCAGAAGCTTTCCTATTAATTGCGATTGATTGAAAAATCACAAAACCAAATGTATTTGGTTGCAGTGTTATATTGATAGAAAACATTAAAATAAACTCTTTCGCATGAATGTATTTTTCAATTCCCAGGTGAACTGGCAGATTTTTTTTCAGCATCGATGATAGCAACGAGAATTCCGCGCGTATATGTGTGTGTGTGGCGGCTGCTCCGATGTTTCAAGCGGAACCGTGGCATCACTCTCCTCCTGATGGATTCCCTTCTGGCCTTAGGTGCACAAACAGGCTCTTGGTGACACCGTTCATCAGCGTTTTCATGATAAACGAAATTAGCTTCACAACAACAGCGACAACATGCTCCAATCGCTGTTCAATTAGAACTGAGTGGATTTTCGAGCGGCGCTCGCTTATATACCGATTGGTGATTTCAATAGCCTGTTTTGAAAGCAATTTTAAGACTATTGAAACAAGTTTTTGGATGAAAAAGTAACAAGTATATGACGCGTAGACATTTTATCTTTCGAATGAAGTGTTTATCATACCATTTCGTTCAGTTGTTTAAGAGCTATTAACGCTCAAAATCTCGGTCTCCGGCGTAACGCTTTCGTTTTCGAAACTTTGATTTTACACCCCGGTATAGAAATGAAAGACGTAGTCCTACGTCAAAACCACCTGGCATCCCTGCTCCAGTGGCCGAGTTATTTGACTGAATTGGCACTTCTCTTTATGTTTCTCTTAGTGCCATTCGAACGGTTTCAATCGAAACGTTGAACGCCACGACGCACGGATCACGCATTTGAATTGGTGTTAAATCTATGTAAAAAGTTTGGTGGTTCTATTCTCCCGACTTGGTCATCAGCAATAATCAAACCGCAAAACCACATGTTATTCATCATGAACAAATACTGCACTATTGGATTTTCATTAATTCCTAAACCAACTCAGATGGCTGGAAAAGCCTTGCTTAGTGGTTTTTAAAACTTAATCCGAATCTGTCATTCCGGATGGCGGAAGCTATTTAAGACATGAAAAAATGAGGAAAATTACAAGGCCCTTCTTGGTGATTTTAGCCAAGTCTTTTTGTTCAATCATTTGTAAGGCCTATTTAAAGACCTCAAAATATTAAGAGTGTAATGACAACCGAATATACCCATCGACCAATACTACAACCAAGGCACCTAGAAGTATATCCTAAAGTGGGCAAACTTGCTAAAAAGCACTCTTCAGCCATCTTGGAAGTCTACTGTGTTTTGTTTGTAAGCAAAACACAATACGCTAGTGTCGAAGCTCGCTCGTAATCAGTCTGTCTCTTTCCCTACTGTTTTCATATACCGCTCCCCTAACCAACATAGTGACGAAACGGCCTCACCTAGTACCATAGACCCGTCTTGGCTAAAAGCACTCTTCAGCCATCTTGGAAGTCTACTGTGTTTTGTTTGTAAACAAAACACAATACGCTAGTGCCGAAGCTCGCTCGTACCCTTAGAAAAATCCTCGGTCGAAAACTACTAAATACATTTGGTAATGCAAAATTAGTAGAATGTACAAATTTTTTGTCCATATTGTCAACAAACCCGCATCCCTACCAGAGATTAGTATATTTTACTCGATAACATTAGTAAGCTTGGATATTGTCATATCTGAAAATTGGTGAAAAAAGCGCGTATTAACCATTTTCATTGTTCCCATAAGGCAATACGGAGGTATAATAAGGATATAATTCTGATACGTGCATTTTCGGCGAGAAAATGTAGCCGATATTGGGCTTCCGAATCATGGTTCTGCTTGACATATGTGTTTATTAGTACGGTCGAAAATGACTATAGATTGGTAGTATTTACCAAAAAATTCGTTATATTTACTAATTATTTCTCTCAGTGTAATCAGTCTGTCTCTTTCCCTACTGTTTTCATATACCGCTCCCCTGAATCCATCACTAACCAACTTAGTGACGAAACGGCCACACCTAGTACCATAGACCCGTCTTGGCTAAAAGCACTCTTCAGCCATCTTGGAAGTCTACTGTGTTTTGTTTGTAAACAAAACACAATACGCTAGTGCCGAAGCTCGCTCGTAATCAGTCTGTCTCTTTCCCTACTGTTTTCATATACCGCTCCCCTAACCAACTTAGTAATGAAACGGCCTCATCTTAGGATATACTTCAAGGCGCCTTGATTACAACTTTGCGTTAGTCAACTCTTGCGTTTTGTGAAGTGTCAACTGTTGTTTATAATAAAATTCATTCCAAGTGTGATTTTAACAAGAACAGTTTGTTTTACTTTTTCCTCTCTGAGCCCTTCGGTCTTCGAGTCTTTTGTGTGTCTGTCGTGTTCGCTTTTACAAAAACCTGTTGAGAACATTAACTTGAATTTCAAAATATAGCTTTTAAGTTATTGTTTTTTATTCTTAATTTGAGAGGTTTTCAGCCTTTTTGGCTGGTTCGCCTCTTTATCGACGGCATTGCCGCAAGGTTTGGTTGGGAACAGATTGCACATAAAATTATCACATAAAAATTGGACGTAAAACTTAAACACATATAAATCCTTTTGCGAAACATAACTTAACAAAGAACTTGTTGTTTGCTTGTTGGACCAGATGGCAAGGATGTCCTCGATCCATGGCTCCAGGCCAGTGGAGAGGAAGCTGTGCCGTTGAAGATGCCGAAGTTTTTATTATGCTCCTCCCCATCGTGGAGGGGCACGAATAAGGATCTTCTTCACTGATCCATTATTCAGACGCTAGATTTTAAAAAATAGTTCGGCATCTTTTAGGTAGCAGACAAGCGCTGCTACTTTGCTGGATCGTCCCTCAAGATGTCTCTTACACTCCCGCTGATTTCGTGAAGGTTTCGCAGATCATCAAATTTCGGGCAACCACACAAGAAGTGCTCGACGGAGTTGTGGATTTGGCATAGGTCGCAGAGTAGATAGAAGGGCCCTCCATTGAATCCGTGTGAGACCGAGCAGTGACCGGTCCTCAGTCTGGACAGGATTCGTTGTTCTCTCATTCGTTTAACATCGTCAAACCTGACAATCATGTCCTTGACTTTTCTGAAGAACTGCCCCCTCTCTGTGAACCACCTTTCGGTCCAAAAGGTGCGGAAAGAGTTGGTGATCCACAACTTCACATCGTCAAGCGGCACATCCCGAGTGAAGAACGGTCTTGGGTGACCGATTCCGGCAAACCGGTCGGCCGCTTCATTCCTTGCGATACCGTTGTGTCCGAGGACTCACATGAGCACAGTGTCGGGCAATATGTACTTTCTGATGGCCTGTACCCATGGATGTTTGGACTTGATCGCACCAATGGCATCAATGGCGCTTGCCGAATCGGAGACGACCAACAACGGCTTGGAAGATGAAGTTGTAGTTGCCTCGAAGATGCCGGCCACTTCGACCGAGAAGACCTGGCAGATATCCGCGAGTTTCTTGTGTTCCAAAGATGTCAAACACATCAATTTTGCAAAATTTCTGTCTCAGAAACATTTTTTTTTTATTTACAGAGACTTAGACTCTCGATTGATGATAAATTACATTTTACTTAAGATGTCCGTCTTTACCACCATTCCTCTACTAGGTGATGTATCATGTGGTGACACGAAATAAACAGATTCGCGATCCTCGCCTATTTCATCTGCACTGCTTTGGAGACGGACATAAGCGGACCCCAGTGAATACTCACAATATTCAAGGATGTTTAGCTTATTGAGAACGCAAAGAACGCGAGGCGCAAAGTAATTTCCCAAACGGAAATTTATAAGTTTATGCACTTAGCACAGAAAGAATCAAGGAACAACAGAGCCAGCGATATGTCGGGAGCTAACCAATTCATTGACCCCAGTGGAAACCACAGTGCAAGAACCCCCAGAGTCAGAAGATCCATAACCAGTTTAACAGTTAATACGCGATCTGGTCTTTCGTTACGACGAGATCCAGATCCTTTGTAGTGCCTCAGGATCCAGAAGTTGCAGCATTCCCGCAGACTGACAAGTGTAGTAAAGATCATGAACGAGCACGTTTTTCTACTGCACGTGGTTGATGCTCACAGGAGTTGCAACTGACAGATGATGTCTGTGCTGATGTGGCGCTAGTTGAGGATACCGTGTGAGGCCAAGAGGCGGACTGCCCCAACATCAACGTGAAAGATGTGAATCGAAACAAGCGCGCCGCAATTGGAAGGCTGCTAAAAGCTATCCAGGAAAAACTCGTCCTACCAATACAGTCTAGGCGAAGCTATCTAGGTGATCGAAGACATTAGTAAAAACAGCGGCATGGGGTTCGACCTAGACGAGTACCGCTGTGTCCATTTGCTGAGAGGACAACTCATTGAATCCGAAGGCTACGAAATTTACGTTGGCGAGTCGAATTGAGATGTAACTCGTGGTGAATCTCATAAATATCATGGATTCCGATTTCTCATTGGGATTCGCCATTCGACATCAAAACGAAGCTGAGACAAGTTGTTGAATCGAGTGAACTACCTCAGAAGACTTTCCTAAACGAGGGGAAACAAGGAACGTGCGAACAATTCGTGGTTCATTCTCCTTCTCCGTTTTCCTGTACACCACCAAATATACGGTTTTAAGCACTCGTAGTTCGAAAACCCCAAGTACTTGTGAGTATTCTTCGAGCATCCTCCATGATTCATGCCCATAGAGAACAACCGGTCAAATAAAGGATGTGTACATGGTACACTTCGTACGGGGTGGGAGTTTGTTGGACCTTAAGTATTTCTGCGGAGTCTATAGTATGCGCGACTTCCGTTGACTCCGTATCTCCGAATTTCATGGCTGTTGTTGTCGTCAGTTGTTATCAACGAGCAAAGATAGACAAATTACTCTACCACCTCAACCTCGTCGTCGTCGATCACAACACTTCTACCAAGAAGAGTTCTGTCACGATCAGTCCTACCTGATAACATGTATTAAGATATATTGATACCAAGCTCGATCAGTCCTGCTTCGTGTTATTGTATGTGAATCGCACTTAACACCTTCCAGCGTCACGTTAAAGAGCAGGCAGGAATATCTATAACCTTGTCGAAGTCCCCTCTTATTCTCAATGGATTCCGGCAAATCGCATAAGATCCGCACACCGTTCATCGTTGCCTGAATAGGTCTTGTTAGCTTTCGAGTAAAGACGTTTTCATCAATGATTCCCCATAGCTATCGTCGGTCGATCGTATCATATGCGGCTTCGAAGTCGACGTAGGGACCTGATACTCGCGGCACTTTAAAATGAGGCCTGATAACTTCCCACAAATTTGTAACTATTGGCGATAGACGACGAAAAACGATCTGAGACAATTTTATTTATATAGGCCAGATTACCCCATCCTTTCACTTTTCCGGTAGATGTTCTGTCTCAGTTCCTGAATAACCGATGCACACTTTACCTGATTAATGGCCTCTTTTACTTCACTCATTGTCGAGGGTGGTACGTCTTCGTTGTTTACTGCACCGGTGTTGTCCTCTTCAACGCCGTCTTGGTCTCCTATCCGCGCTGTTCATGTGTTCATCTTTAGTATAGGTAAGAAAATTTGACGATTTTGAAGAAGACGTCTTGTGATTATTCATAATTATTGCAAAACAGATTTATTTTTTTAATACTATTGTTATACATTCAATATTATAATCTTACATACAGCATATAGTTATCCGTTTTTAACACCTTGATCCGTTGATGTGTAGGAATCTTTTCGCATGGTTTGCTTGAATAGATTTAGGGTCGGGGTAATTATTGATTTAATTTGGACCCACAATGGCAAATTCGTTGCCTTCAATATATAGAAAACGAAAAGTTTCAAAGTATCATGCAAAAAGCAGGAAAATTTGCCGTACACCTATTTTATTTGTGAGCAACTAAAATAAATTAATATTTTTACTATCTGTTTGCTTAGTTATGGTTTGAGGCGGTCGCATCATACAATCTTAGCATCGTGAGATAAATTCAGAAAAAAGCCTATAGTCTTTCAACCAGTGTCAGATGTGCACTCTGAAGAATCATTCGAATTATCCGTAGAGCTACTGTGGGTAGATAACAGGGAACTTCTCTTGGAGTCGCACGGAGTGGTTTTCCGGGATTTTCGATTTTCCGGACTTTGTTCCATCTTCATATAACTGACAGTTGTCGATGGTTCGCTCGCCTGATTCTCGTTGAGTTTTTTCTTCTCTTTCTGAGAACCTTCCTTTTGTGTTTGGTTATTTTTTGGTCCTACAACTGACACCTTTACCGGGGTTGTCGCATGAGATTGACTATTGCATTCGTCCAGCGATTCCGCCCTAGCAGCCGTATCAATTTCCTCCTCTTCGTCAAAGCTTATGGGTTTATTCTTCGCCTCGGCCTCAGCGAAAGGCTGAGGATACTGAGTTCCTAATTTGGTTTTAATGTTTCGTATCTTCTTGAAAATGTAGTCCAAATCCTTTTTCATGTCATTGAGCAGCTTGGTATGTTTCTTGAAATCGTCGCTTGCGATTTTGAGCCGACTTTGGCTCAAGGCATTACAGTTCAGCAGCATTTCATTGGTTTTCTCAAAACGTTGCAACCTGCAAATCAATCACATTCAGTATAACAGCGGAAACCAAAAATCAATAATTTCACATTTGCTTCTGTGCCCTAATCATGACTTCCACATCGGTTTGATTCACCAGTCCAGCCAACCCTTGAACAAACACTTCTGGGGCGGTGTAGTTTTGGAAGCACTCGATGCTGAATTCACTCTCAGGCCGACCCGAGTGCATGCTGCTACTCATTTCGGAATTCATCTTTTTGTTCCAGTGCGATTAATCCGAAGCAGACACCAAATGAACGATGCTCTTAGATATGTTGGGAAGCATAACAAAACAGTTTTTTCAAGTGACGTTTTGCAATTGGAGAAGGATGAAGGTTGTCATACAAGAGGTGAAACATTTTCAAAGGTGTCATCAATTTGGAATGTGGGAAAAAGTTATCTTTATGAATATCAGTTGGTATGTTTAATTATGTACATATTTATTTGAATCATGTGTTCAATTCAATTGACGCAATGTGACGGGACGAAACGTAAACGTGACGTGGATGTTGTATGTGAAACGCACTTAAATCGCATAACAAGCGTATATATAACATTATATGCCCTACATTTTGGTTGGCATATAAAGCGCCTAACTGGCATATACCTACAAAAGGGGAGGCCATATACATACATGGCAAGCGCTCACCGAATTAGTTTGGATGAATATGCAACTTTCACGGACCATAATAGCGATCATGTTTGAATTAAATTGCGATATGATATGAATATATTCATGGATCAAAAACCAAATTGTTTTGTTTTGGTGAATCATACAATAATCCATTTTTATCTGTTAATTGATGATGATTTTCGTTCATACTCGTTTAGATTCGTTTAGCATTCCCAGCGGTTGCGATGTTTTGGGAATAAGCGACCAAAAGCACTTCTTTTTTAAAATTTAATTATTTTGCAAGATCATGAATCCATTGGTGATTGATAACTTCGAAAATCTACTCCAACTGATTCCTCAGTCAAGTTTTATGTCTTTATACCATGAGTACGTTACCCACGAAGTGCACCCTTCACCAGGCATCTCCAACCAAGTTTGCTTCCCATACTTTTGCAATTCCTCTGTCATTTTTTATCTGTCCATGCGACAAAAAATCCATGGAATCCCAGATCATCTACGCTCCGATTATATTCCGCCGATATTTTCGGCAGAATATGGGAAAGTTAGATCTGATAAAATGTTCTTTACTAACGGTTCATTCATAAACGGGTCCACTGGCTTTGGCATCTTCAATGAAAATTCCAGTGGCTCTTTCAAACTCAAAGATCCTTGTTCCGTGTATGTCGCTGAACTGTGTGCGATATACTACGCACTGGGGATCATTGAAACATTGCCCATTGACCACTATTTTATTTTTTCAGACAGTCTCAGCTCAATAGAGGCAATCCGCTCAATGAAGGTTGATAAACGCTCATCTTATTTCCTAACTAGAATAAGACAACTATTGAGTGTTTTGGTCGAAAAATTATTCAAGATTACCTTAGCATGGGTTCCCTCTCATTGTTCGATTCCGGGGAATGAGAAAGCGGACTCGCTAGCTAAGGTGGGCGCTTTAGAAGGCACACTTTTTGAAAGGCAAATTGCTTATAATGAATTTTTCCACATTCCTCGTCAGTATACGCTCGTAAGTTGGCAGCGCATGTGGAGTGGTGATAAGGTCTCGACGAGTGCATGGTTCAAGGGATTGAATGTAGGTCGTGATTTCATTCGCGTGATATCTCGGCTTATGTCCAATCACTACAACCTAAATGCGCATCTCTATCGCATTGGGCTCGCTGCAAACAATCTTTGTGATTGTGGCGATGGCTACCACGACATCGAGCATGTTGTCTGGTCGTGTTTCCGGTTCCATACTGCTCGCTCTCAGCTCTCTAGAGCACTGAGAGCACAAGGCAGACAATCGGAGATCCCCGTCCAGGATATCTTAGGTAGCCGTGATCCTGATCTTCTGCTTCATCTATACCTGTTCCTCAGAAACGCCGATGTCAACGTTTAATGATGTGTATGTGTTCGTTGTGTCCCCGTTTTATAGCCCTCCTATCCGATCGATAAACTTTTACTTAGTCGTGGCAATTCATACACACACTCTTTACAGATACACGGGCCAAAGGTTGTGCAGTCCACTGATCATTCAACAAGAGCCAAAGGTTGTACCGCTCATGACATCTCTACATGAACTGATGATTGCGCCGGTTAGTGACCATTCTATCCTGGATTCTTCGAGTCGAGAAAGACGCACCACGCTAGATATGAGGTACAGACTAGGGGGGCGTTGTTGATTAAGGGTCAGCTGCATCCCAATAGGAAGTATCCCGAGTCGGGCACACGCACAGAGCATTGGAGACATCAACATCCGAATTACGAAAACACTTGTAATACTAACCTCGAACCAACCGCGAGTAATCGGTTACATATTACTAACATAGATAATAAGAAAAATTGTCAAAGTATTGAACTCCCGACCCCGTGAGGCTAACGCCATATGAGCCTTGATAAAAATATATATTTTGGAAAAAAAAATTGTTGTTATAGAATGAAACTTGTCAGTGAAATGCTTTCAATAATATGATGTGCTATGTTCTTTATTAGGATCTATTATGATTTACTGTTTCATGATTTCCTTCAGCATGTAACACGATTTACTGTAGTACTGTATAGATTTAAATTATACGCTTATACGACACACAAAACTGCATCAGCGTGATATGCGCAATGATGCGGCTTAAATCTATTTTACGACAATGTACATCATAAAACTGATGTTTATAATACCGAATTGCGACTTAATTTGATATTGATATATGTAATCAAGTTTTTACATTTTATGCGATTTCAAATATATACGATACATACTTTGATTGATATTATATGTGATTATGATTTATTCTGATTTCTTGTAAGACTAAGCATGTGCAAAATTATACGATTTAATGTTTGCTGGGCGAACTCTCGAAGGTATTTCTTGCATGCAGGAACCATGCATTTTTCAACTTGTTTTTTATTGTGCTCTCGAATTTCTGTTTTTGATCTAACCATTGTCAACATTTATACAATTTTCACTACTGAAAGAGATAAGAAAATAACATGTTATATATAAAATTGCGCAGAATTAAATATTTTCCAAACTCATCGCAATCAAATAATATTTTATGACTATTGGCGATCTAACGCAAAACGTAAACGATCGGTGAGGCATCTGGATTTTGTTTTTGACCTAAGAAAATAATGATAAGGTAACCTAAAACTCAAAAACAAAGCACGTATATTTTACTTCCGGGCTTTCCAAGGTACCCAGCAAACATTAAATCGTATAATTTTGCACGTGCCAAGTCTTACGAGAAATCCGAATAAATCAGAATCACATATAATATCAATCAAAGTATGTATCGTGTATATTTGAAATCGCATTAAATTTAAAAAGTCGATTTTAAATACCATTATCAAATTAAGTCGCAATTCGGTATAATAAACATCAATTTTATGATGCACATTGTCGTAAAACATATTTAATCCGCATCATATGCGTATATTACGCTGATGCAGTTTGTGTGTTGTATAAGCGTATAATTTAAATCGATTCAGTACTGTAGTGAATCGTGTTGCATGCTGAAGAAAATCATGAAACAGTGAATCATATTAGATCCTAATAAAGAACATATTACATCATATTGAAATGTCAATGAAATGCTGATGCACTCGAAAGTTTTAACCGCTGTTGAATTAAATTTCAGATAGCCGCGCGAGATAGCTGGTGGATGATAATCCAGACGACCGGAGTTCGAACCCACATCGGAGCAGTTTTCATCAAACATAAATCTGTGCCATTTCAAACATTCATATTCCACTCCCAACACAAGTCAATGAAACAATTATTATTTCTACAAACATAAATACTCATATATAAAAATGGCGATTCATGAGGCTATAATAAACATTTTACGAAAATATTTTGCGCCATTTGTTTTTTTTTCTATGTCTGTAATAAATCGTATATGAGTATGGCAAAAATCGCTATTATAGGCGGTCAAAGTTGCATATTCATCCAAACAAATTCGGTAAGCATTTGCCACGTATGTATATGGCCTCCACTTTTGCATGCATATGCCAGTTAGTCGCATTATATGCCAACCAAATTTTAGGGCATATGATGTTATATATACGCTTGTTATGCGATTTAATGTTTGCTGGGATAGTTCTTGTCGCGACCGCCAATATACTCATCCGTTTTTCCGATAGGTGAGCGCTCCAAAATTGACAAAAATAAATTGTCAATTCGAAAGTTGTGTTCAAATAATTTTATTCGTATTAATATTCTAATATTAATATTCACACAAACCTTTGCAGTTTTTCGTTTTCGTAGAAGTTTGTTGTGAGCGGCAGTTGGGCCATCAGCGCTTTCCATATAATCACTTATTTATCTACGTAGTCGGACGGGACATCGAAACATAATTCCTCGATAATGCATGTCGTACGCTCTCCGCTCTCCTTGATGTGGCCTACGTTGTAAAACCGCGAGCAACACGTGGAATAGTGGTATTTCTACAAAATAAAATATATATTTAGGTACAATGAATCAACAGAAATAAAATGTTTACCTTCGAATCGCTCCACTTCCACTAAAGAAATTGCGAATGCACACACACAGTTGCTAAACATAAAAATACATACATAGGTTACTAATGCTATGAAGTAAAATGTACGAAACGTTGGTAGGGATGTACATTGAATTTGATATCAGTTTTACAAGACTTTGGTAATATGTACAAAAAATGTGTACATTTGACCAATGTTTCGATTACTAAAGATTTGGTAACTGCATTTACTAATGTTTTCCTCCAGTGTATAAAAGCACAAAAATTTAAGTTTCATCTTTACCTCTAAAATTTACTTTGTTCCATTAATTTAAATGTTGTACAACTGCATTCTACGCAAAATGTTCTTATCTTTTAAATGAGTAATATAATTATTCTAAGTAGCGTACTTTCTAAATTATAGTCAGTTCAAGACACAAAGACGACTCAAGAAAAGTTCAACAACTCTAGTTGAGAATAGACCAAATGCGTAGAATTTTTTCATCAAATATGACATGTATATTTTAATCAGAACACTGGTGGTTGTATTAAAAAAAATTCTTCCTGTCCACGTGGACTCGATCTATTGGCGATCTAACGTACAAATCTAGCGCCGTCTAGGTGCGCTACGTGACCATTCTATCCTGGATTCCTCGAGTCGAGAAAGACGCACCACGCTAGATATGGGGTACAGACTAGGGGGGCGTTGCTGATTAATGGTCAGCTGCATCCCAATAGGAAGTATCCCGTGTCGGGCACACGTACAGAGCATCGAAGACTGCAACATACCAATTATGAGAACACTTGTAATACTAACCTCGAGCCAACCGCGAGCTTGGAAGGCTTGTAGTTCTTTTTATAAATTACAATATTATAATCATAAACGATTATTTGATTGCGGCGAGTTTGTAAGAAATTTAATTCTGCGCAATTTCATATATAACATGTTATTTATTTACCTCTTTCAGTAGTGAAAACTATAAAAATGTTGACAATGGTTGAATTAAAGAAGGAAATTCGAGAGCACAATCAAACACAAGTACAAGAATGTACGATTCCTGCATGTGAGAACTACCTTGGATAGCCCGGAAGTAAAATATACGTGATGTGTTTTTGAGTTTTTGGTTATATTATTTTCTTAGTTCAAAAACAAAATCCAGATGCCTCACCGATCGTTTACGTTTTGCGTTAGATCGCCAATACGCATGTTAATATTTACAAAAAAAAATGCACATTCTACTAATGTTTGCATTACCAACGATTTGGTAGCTTATTTTAGTCTAAAGCGGACCTTACACGGTCAACTTTATTGATAATATGATGACATTTGAGAGCATAATGACAGCTGAACATGGCCGACGACGCAGAAATCCGGATTTTCTGATTTTCGAGCATCAATATCGTGACATTTCATATAGATGCATGATGTTGACGTTTTACCTCACGGACTTCCAGACTGAGTTGCCAGATATGCAAGCGCACATTTAATTTTTGTTAGTCTTTTTTGCGATTGCAATTAAAATTTATAAACTACTGAAATTGTAGGAATCATAAATGGAAGCTTTTGGTTTGGAAAACCGATACTTTGAATAGCAAAATACGGTACTTTTCACGATACAAATCAAAACTTCAAAGTAAACTGACAATGTGATGGTGAGAGAGTGGATGAAACTTAAAAACGTTTTAGGAATTTTTTAACGTTGAACTCGGTCATTCTTTGCGCTAGTGAGCGGGTTGTGTGTTTCTTCACACTCCGCTATAAAATTTGGAGAATGAGAAGATCTGGGAAAATCACAGATGAAAAAACATCATGTGTTAATTCAAGCTACAGTAGAATCCCGATTATCCGCGGAATAGTCGGGCAAACTCACCGCGATTAACGAAAATCGCGGATGACCCATTAAAGGACAAAAAAATGCAAACACGAAAAGAGATGTTTCAACATAAAAACTATGTTCTATCAATACAGAAATCAATCAACTATCCATCTATAAGGTCGTGTACACCAGTGGCTAAATAATGTAAAAGCCATGACCACAACAAAAGAGCATGGGCCTACCACTCACTAACAAATTCCGGAAAGGCCTATTGATTTACTATGGAACTCGCAGTCACGAATAATCCGCAGGGCGGATCATCCGCTCGCGGATAATCGAGGTTCTACTGTCATAGTCTCATTTATGGAATAAAAACATTTGCTTGCAGATAAAATAACTTGCATATATTTTCGCAAACTAAAATAATCTGGCATCTCTGAAACTGAAAGGAACAGTCTGTATTTGTGAAACGAGTATTATGATGTATTTTTGAGAAGAAAAACCGAATTCTGAAGTGTAAATAATGAATGAAAATTAACTTTTACGAATCAAATTAGTATTCTATGTGAATGCAAATCACTTTTTTTCTGCAAGTGGTGAGAAAATCCCATACAAAAATTATGTCTGAAATTGACGTTATATTATAATAATACATTTTAGTAGGAATATCTGAAAATTCAGAGGAAGTAGGTTAAGTTAAGGTTAGGACTACGCGCTTCAACTAATTAAATAATACCAAGTAGATATTTTCATTCAAATTTTACCAATTGAAAATTGCCTTTTAGCCTTCTAATCTGATAGAGAATAGTTTGGATCCCAAACTCGAATGTCGCCACTAGCCATCGCGAATATTTTCGTTGTCTCGGGTTGAGGGCGATATTGACCGTGTAAGGTGGAAAAATATTGATTGAGGTTAGATCAGATGTTGAAAGCCTAGCTGTCACGATATTGAAGACACTTATTGTCAATCCGGTTGATCGTGTAAGGTGCCCATAAGACAAGACCAGACAACTGGCTTCTTACTCTTCTTCGTCGTCCAAAAACGAAGCCATGACATGAAGATGCCAGAGCTGCCAAATATTATAAAATATCGGATTTTTCAAATTTCTATTTTAATGAATCGTAACATTTGGTTGGTGCGAATTCAATGATTATTGCATATTTTCAAATAGACAATCTCAAAAATATGCTTTAAAAGGATAAAATAAGTCTTTTAAATACCCATATCTATAATATAATCGTTTCCAAAACAAATTTGGGATTTTTTTTTAGCAAATAAATCTAATCTGACAACCGTTACAGCGTTATGCAGATTCTCATTGTCTGAACCAAAACATTCTATCTTATTATATGAGCAGGAATACAACCAAAACAACGTTAGGAAGCCATTTTATTCATACAAAACGTAATTCAAAAATAAAAATGAAGTGTAAAGCCTTAAATTGTGAGCGAAGGACGGATACTCATCCTGAGTATAAATTTTATCGGTTCCCTCAAGACAAAAATATTCGGAAAGAATGGATTCGATTTTGCGTGAACAGTGAATTAGAAGTTCCATTCTTTGAAATCAAATCAAGCACAAGAATATGTAGCGTAAGTATTAAAAACTAATTCTAAAACATATCCTAATACTAGTATATATACAGGCTCATTTTGTTGATGGGAAATACAATGAAAATGGAGTTACGAAAATTCCGACCTTAGCTGCATCCGCGAATGAGGAATGGGAAGAGATACAAAGTATTGAGAACAATTATGATTTGGTTGACGTATATGAAGGAGATAAACAACTACAGGAAGAAATATTTCGTTTGAAACATCAAATTTCCAAGCTGAAAAGGTAGTGTGTCAAAAAATATGTTATTTTCTAATATTTTATATTGATGTAACCGTTAATAGAATTGTAAAACAATGGAAGAAAAAATGCGGATATCTGACCTCGAGAATTCGTGGAAAACAACCCTTGAAGAAGCTTTTCAGAGAAGATCAAATTAAGCTATTAACAGGAGAGGTTAAAAAAGTGAAACGTTGGTCCAATGAAACGATTACGGAAAATTTACAAATTCGGTTTGCATGTCAAGGTGGATACGACAAGCTTATTCAAATAGGCTTCCCGTTCCCATCCACGAGGACTCTACTACGCCAAATTGAAGGAGTTCGTTTCAGTCCTGGTATGTAATTATAATCATATGTCTCATCGCATGTTAATATATGAAATGATATTTTGTAGGTATTCTTGAAGATATATTCGAGCTGCTACAACATAAAGTCTCCACAATGTCGGTTGAAGAAAAGGACTGCGGATTGGTTCTAGACGAAATGAGCATAGACGGGGCAAATGAGTTTTGCCAAAATACGAAGCAGTTTGTTGGAACAACAACGCTTCCTATGTCCCAAACTTTAGCCTGTAAAGCTTTGGTATTCATGCTAGTTGGAATCGCAGCGCGCTGGAAACAGGTGGTTGCTTTCGAGTACACCGGCAACTCTATACAAAAAGATTTTTTGAAGAATGCTGTATTGTCTGCAGTTTCAAGAGCAGAGGGAATCAGTTTGCGTGTCCATTTTATAACAACAGATTCCGGGTCCGAAAACCAGCGCATGTGGAAGGATTTGGGGATCGATATTCGTCGCAAAAATGAGACATTAAATGCTGCGATACCTCATCCAAACGCTGAGAACAGAATGCTAGAGATCATACCCGATCCCGTACACGTATTTAAAAATACAGTACATGGCTGGTTGAACAATGTCTACCTGAAAGTTCCGGATTGGTATGTTCGTGAAAAAAAGCTAACATCCAATATTGTTCATCGAGACCATTTAACCACAATCGTGAACTCCGAAATAAACAACACGTTGCGGCTTTGTCACAGACTAACGGCCTCGGATGTGTGCTTTGACAACAGAACATCTTCAATAGATAAAATGAAAGTATGCAACGCAACAAAATATTGCAACAGGACGGTGGCTGCAGCATTGAAGTTTCATGCGGAAATACGAGAATTACCGGAGCTTCTTACTACCGCATGCTTCATAGAAGACTTTGCTCGATGGTTCGAGCTTATCAATAATAGGGCAGAAGAAAAAGTATTTTGTTTGAATGATCCTATGAAATATGACGAGGATATCGCTCATCTGAAGACCATGGTGCGGTTAATGTATGATCTCCAAGTAGGACACGGACATTGGAAACCATGGCAAACAAGTGTAATCGTTTGCACGAATGCAATTGTGAGGTTGACAGATCGGCTTTTGCATGAAGGACACCCACAAATATTTACATCGCGGTTCGTCCAAGATTGTCTGGAGAGTCTTTTCTCATTGATTCGTGCAAAGCAACGACGCCCAACTCCATTGCAATTCAGCAATAACTTGAAAATTGTGACTCTTTCGCAATACATGACCGTAGTACCGAATGCTTCGTATACAGCCGATACACAACAACATCTGATTGATAGATTTGCTATCAAAGCGGCGTGAAGAATGTTCAGCCCAGAAATTGATGGACAATGAAGCAGCATCGACATCATATCGAATTTCAGCTTCATCTAATTCTAGTGATAATGTGGATGATATGAATATTGAATTCGACTATGAGTACACCGTCGATGAAGCGAAAACTTTTCTCGACAGAACAGAACAAAATTCGTTGTTCTATATAGCTGGTTTCATCATCAAAAAAATTATTCAGCGGGAAAGAACATGTCAGCAGTGTAACAAGAGATTGGTAGTCAGCAAAACACAACCTAGATTGTATCAACCGTCTCTTTTTTCATATTTGCGAGCTACAGCTTCTAACTCTCCCATCTGCATAGTGAATGATGAGACTTTTAATTTCTTCTTAGCAATTCCATTCTATTCCGAAATATGAAATCGCATTTGGAACCTAACGAAGCTGATTTGCCGAAGAAAATGGCAGGAGAAATGTATGTTTTGCCATCCACTTAATTCCATTGTGAAAAAACAAGGAATGACATTATAAAAAAATTTATATCTTTTCGTTTAAAAAGCGGAGAAAACAAAAAAACAAGGAAACGAAAATTTGATAGCAGGAGCATGGCATGGTAGAAATAAAATATATTAGTATCAGAAACCAAATAGATTATTATTAAACTAAACTTATGTATGTCCATTTCCATTTTAGTGTTGTCCGAAAACTAATTTTTTCCACTTTTTCCCAAAAATGACTTTTTCAAAAAATCATAACTTTTGAACCTCTGAACCGATTCAGATGATCAATAAATCTAATTGAAGCCAATGAGGTAGATTTTTAATAGAAAAAATATTGAAAAAAGTATTGAACTTGGAAAGAGGGTTCTAGAGAGGTGTTTTTTTTCGTTTTAGAGTCATTATTTTGTAAATTTAACATGTTTTAAGTCTTCGTTCAATATTCTTATGTGACTAGACTAGACCTATGCGACTAGAATCCTATCTTTCCGGTAAGTGTGATATTTTTTCAAAAAAGATTGGCTTATTGGCTTCAATTTAATATGTCGATCATCTCAATCAGTTCAGTAGTTCAAATGTAATAAATTTTTGCAAAAAATTATTTTTGGATAAGAGTGGAAAAATGATTTTACGGACGACCGGTTAACTTTGAAAAGTCACTCAAAAACACAAAAAAGCCTATCTGATATCGAGATATGTTATGTAATAAATCCTCAGCTTTCAAGAAAAAACATAAAATATAAAAACATAAAAACAAAAAACATAAAAATAACAAAAAACAACTACAATCAATAGTTACGAAAACAAAATTCGATTTCTTGGCAAGCCTAATATTTTTCCAAAAAAGATTAATTGGCTTCAATTTGATATATCGATCATCTAAATCGGTTCAGTGATTCAAAAGTTATGAATTTTTAAAAAAGGCACTTTTAGGAAAAAGTTGAGAAAAATGATTTTTCGGACCACCCTAAAATAAGAAAAGGTCACCCTAACGAAAAAATAAAAAATACGGGTCTAATATTTTGCAATAAAGAAAGAAACTACCACTTTTCATGGAAATCTGAGGAGCACTATATCGGTTTGACATGAAATGGATGTATATATATATATATATATATATATATAAATTTTTCAATTCAATCAAATGTAAACAAATCGAGGTAATGGATGCACGCTAATAGTCTTCAATCATTGAATGTATTACAAAAACAATCGTTCACGTATCTACTTTCTTCATCTTTTCATCGCCGATACAAGAAATATCCAATGTACAGATTCGGATTTTAAGCACCCGGCTGTTACGTCGGACGCCACTTTCCTCCGATGCCCGAAACGTCCGAAGTAACAAAGCAGTCAAAACAACACGAAGTCGTACTTCGGTCGTTTTGAGTTTTTGTTTCTTACAGTAGTTGTTATCGATTTCAGTTCAATTCAACGGGTGATAACAATAATAATCTGTCTTTAGAACGAAATGCTGATTTTTGGATTGTTGTTTAGTAGTTAGTTTCAAATTCTTATCGTGCAACGTAATATGTCCAATGTGCAAACGCGGACAGTCAAAACGTCCAATGTAACATTTTCGCTCCTTGGCTTCAACTTTAAACTCAAATCACGGAACAACAGCTACGATTGGTTTTGGAGAGCTATTCTTGATCGCTAGTGGTGAGAGGAGCGATAAAGATCGATAACTTTTAAGACAGTTCGCGGAATAATGTTCGGGTCTTCAACTACGTTTTTCTCGAGTTGACGAAAATGTTACATTGGACCTTTTCAAAAGTTACGCGAGGATTCATGTCGCATCGGCCGAATAATCGATTGTATCCCTGCTCGAAACATAGATGGCGCGACATTCGCAAAAAGCATCGGGCTAACTTCTTGCTCGTAAAGCCAACTTATTTCATTTTCTCTCAAGATGTACAGCCTTGTTGATGTGTCGCGATAAAGTTAAAGTTATGCTGGAAAATTGAACAGAAATCTGTGAAAAATTGCTAAAATTTGGTTAAAAACATAAAATTTATGCAACCATCAAGGTAATTTTGTAGCTTATTAAGTAATAACGGAACTATATGCAGTTGAACTGAGTCTGACCTAGTATGGCTTTGACACTTTTGCCTCCGCAATGGAGAACACAATTTCGAGTGCATGAAAAATCAATAGCTTTAATTTTCGTTTTCATTTTTACTGCCCGAATTCACCGACTACTTTGTAGGTTTGCATTGCAGTCTTATTAAACCTTCAAAACGAGGCCATCAACAGCCAAAATGTCCAAACGGTCGGCTGATGATTCTGCCGGAAGTGGTGCCACTGCGGGAAGCGCAAGTGGCGCTCCTCCGATCAAAAAAGTCCACTTCGAGCCGCATCTGATCGGACCGATTTCGACACTGGAAGAAATGGACATCAAGGTTCTACAGTTCCAGAACAAAAAGCTTGCCCAGCGAATCGAACAGAGGGTCCGCTGCGAAGCGGAACTTCGCCACCGGATCGAGCAGTTGGAAAAACGCCAAACCCAGGACGATGCTGTGCTGAATGTGGTCAACCGCTACTGGAACCAGCTGAACGAGGACATTCGAGTGTTGCTGCAGCGGTTCGACGCGGAAACTGCAGATGAGTCGGAAAACAGGAGTGAGTGGCTTTGCCCTTTGCCTTTATTTCAGCTTCAAATATAAAGCTAAAAACTTACGATAATTTGAAAAATTCATGCTCTGTATTTTATTTTGAACAGACGAAAACGAAGTAACCACTTCGTTCCTGATGCAATTGTCCACCTGGGACAAGGAGGAACTTGACGACAAGCTGGCGAATCGAGTTCAGGTATCCAAACGGGCGGTGGCAAAAATTGTGCAAGTATTCGATCGACTTATGCAACGTAACGAGAAGATAACGCTCGCCATGAAGGGAGAATCGGATGATCCGGAGGCGAATGTTCCGGATATCGATGAAACGTTACGCCAGAGTTACACGGAGGTGATGGCTGAGAATCGTAATCTCCAGACGCAGAACACGTTGCTGCACGAGAAGTTTCACACGATTTCGCTCAAGATGAGCGAAATTCAGGATGTGTTGAATGGGAAGGAAACCGAGTCGGCGGAGTTGAAGAATCAAATTGACGACTTGCAGTACGAACTGGAGAAGGTGCGCTGCCGAAACGATAAGCTGGAGAATCATCTGGCGGAAGCGATCGAAAAACTGAAGGCTTATCATCAACTTCACGGGGATATCTCCAGCTCTGACAAGGATAAGCATTCGACTTCCACTACCAGCTCGACTAAAGGTTTACTAAACTTAGTTTATCATAACCCAAGGTGTTAAAATTAATTAAATTTAAATTGCAGGTGGTTCAATGACTAGCGTAGCGGCTCAACATTTGGAGGATCTGCAGAAGGAACTCGAAGAGTACAAGGAACTAGCCAACAATCGTCTCCAGGAGTTAGATAAACTGCATTTGCAACATCGGGAAGCATTGAAGGAGGTCGAGAAGTTGAAGATGGACATCCGCCAGCTGCCGGAATCGGTGATTGTTGAGACTACAGAGTATAAATGTTTGCAGTCTCAGTTCTCGGTGCTGTACAATGAGTCGATGCAGATTAAAACGCTACTAGACGAAAGTCGTAATCAGTTGCAAACAAGTAAGAACCAACACCTGCGACAGATCGAGATGATGGAAAGCGAGGAGCTGATCGCTCAAAAACGAGTTCGCAGCGATATGATCCAAATGGAGGATGTGCTGTCACAAATTCGCAAGGAGTATGAGATGTTACGGATTGAATTTGAACAGAATATGGCAGTCAATGAGCAAACAGCTCCCATCAATAGGGAAATGCGACATTTGATTACATCTCTTCAGAACCACAACGGACAGTTGAAGGGGGAGGTTCAACGATACAAGAAGAAGTATAAGGAAGTTTCCGCGGACAATGTCAAGCTGAGGAAGGAGCTGGAGGAAATTTCGGCTAAATTAGCTACACTCCAAGAGCAACAGCAAGCGGAGATTAAAAAAGAGAATGATCAATCGTCGGCTTCGTCCGGTGTCAAAGATGAACCAGGCTCATGTGATGGCCAAGGCTCGGTAAAAGAGGAAGATCCCAATGATCCTGGCTCGGGAGCGATTAAGTCCGAATCGGGAGAGGAAGGCGACGGCAGCGATCCGAACGGTATCAAGAAGGAGGAGATTGGGCCGGATGGGAAACCAATCAAAGTGGAAGCCCCTGGTACTCCGAAAGGCGATGGAAAAGATCAGCGAGCGAAAAGCGCTGAATCCGATCTGGTGCGTGATTTGCGCAATCAGCTAAAGAAAGCTCTGAACGATCAGAAGGAGATGAAATTGTTGCTGGACATGTACAAAGGAGTGTCGAAGGAACAGCGAGACAAAGTTCAGCTGATGGCATCCGAGAAGAAAAAATGTGCCGAAATAGATGATTTAAAGAATCAAATGAAGAAGCTCCAGGAAAGCAAGCGGGAGGATCGGAAGAAGCTGGCGGACGAGGAAGCGCTCAAGAAGATCAAGCAGCTGGAAGAGCAGAAGTATGAGCTACAGAAGCAGGTTCAGACCCAGAAGCAACCGGACAGTGCCTGGAGTAGCAGCTATCGGCCTTTCGTTGGATCCCATGTAGTATTGCTATATCAAATTAACAAAATCTTCCATTTTTGTAAATCGAATTTTCGCTTTTGACAGGAAGAGGAAGCTCTGCTGAACGAGATGGAAGTAACGGGCCAGGCGTTTGAGGATATGCAGGAACAAAACTCTAGACTGATTCAACAATTGCGGGAGAAGGACGACGCTAACTTCAAGCTAATGTCCGATCGGATTAAGGCAAATCAGATGCATAAGTTGTTGCGTGAGGAAAAACAAGTGTTGGAGGATCAGGTAAGCCACGGCGGTTCAATGAAATACAGTTACGTCTAGATTATATCACTGGACGTTTCTATCACTCTCGAATTTATCACTGAAAAAGGTTCGAGTATAAAGTATTAAACTGAAAAAAATATTTTAAGCAATCATGTACTTAATCGTGTAACTTGGCGTATTCCAAGTCGTATATAAAGTGGAATGGAACAATAATCGTATATAATGTCGATCTAAATATACATCGTGTATATCTAAAATCGAATAAAATGCGAAAACCCACATTTTATTTTATTGTCGGTTTTACGATATATGATGATGATAATGCCCATATTTGTTTCCAAACATATCAAGAAGCCATATAAATTACCGATTTTACCGATATTACAATTGTAGGGTAGATATGATAGAACAAAAGTTCCAAATCATGAAGGAGCATTTATAAATTATGCTACATGGAAAAACCTCACGATTTGGAACCTCATTGATCGATGTACATTGTAAGAATATGCTTTAAAAAAAATTGATGTGGAAAATTTACATTTTAGAAAATTTGTTCCATTTCCCTCGATCGGAAGCAGTACGGATCAAAATAGACCACCATACGGGGCAATATGGCCATGTTGAATCAACTTGATTGAATCATTTAAGCATTTTCTCGCCAGGAAATAACGTTACAAATTATTAAACGAAAGTTCATTCTATTTTGCAACTATCATGTGTATTTCATTGGATTTCATTCAGTTTGCCTATACATAAATAACAATGTGATCAAAGTGATTGGGCTGCAATTTTACGTTACTCAAAGCAGTTATGTGCAGTTATGTACCCACGAATTGCATCGATACCATTGGTTCTATCCATCGCCGCCCGTAGAGGAACTGAATTGTGCCCCACAGTAGCAACATCTGGTGCCCTGTGGAAGATTCTATAATCGTTATTCAGTGCTCAGCACCCAGCGCTCAGCTGAAGTTATAGTGCTCATCTGCCTTTTTCCCCACATTGCTAGGATTTGGCTAATTACTTTCGGCTATTGGAAGGATGAGAAATATCATTTCTTTCGGCCAAATCACACGCCAGGATTTCCCTCGTCGTAACAGAACCTGAGAACCGTTGTTCTATTGCGGGAATATAATCTACAAGCCCGTTTTTTTGCTCCGTCGTGAAAAAATATCAAATGATCCGAGCAGCTGGAGCTGCAAAGAATCTGCACAATGTAAATAACGCTTAGGTGTTTCTCGCGGGACACAATGTACTAGGGATGCATGTCGCACTGACGTACCACTGTTCACTGTTTCGTTGATCCCGTTCAAGCTGATCTGTGATCATTTTTTACGATCGGATGTTTTTCTCCGCACCATCATTCCACATCTATTTCCAACTATGGTTACAAATTTTAACAGCTGTATTTAGAGGTTATGTTGAAAAAATACCTATTCATACTGTCCCAAACCCATTCTGCCCCGTACATTACCGCTCAATGAAAAATAAATGATCTTTTACATGAAACGGCAACGCAGCGCAATAAATCAGTGGAAATGTTCAGACATAATACTAGTACGAATTGATATAAAGAGCAGAGTCATAAATTTCAGTATACAGTATTACATAAAATATCTCGATATCAAAGATGCTTTTTATCGTTTTTAAGATATGACAATGAAAAAAACACTTCTCTGATTTTCGGATTGTAGAATGTAAATTCGGATTGTAAAAATGTGAAAAATTATGTAAAAAACCTCAGCTTTCCAGAAAAAATATAAAAATATATAGCACATTCTATCTTCAACCAATTACAAAAACGAAAATCCAAATTTTTCGCAAAAGTAATGTGTGAAATAAATCGTACGAATGAAATACAATTTTATGCATAACAAGAGAACTAATCAAGTAAACGGAAGCAAATTTGATTTGTGGAGGTTTTAGGAGGCGCGAAACATTAGCAATCGTCCGATTTGGGATATCTACATTTTGTTGTATTTTCTGTATCGAACATGTATTCCATGTAACGGAGAAAAATGTTATTTCCAAATGATTGAAGAATCTGGAACGAGAATTGTGTCTGAAAATAATTTGATATTATAATGACGAGTTTTGGTATACTAGGAAATTTATAGTAGAAGGAAATTGTAAAGGGTCAACTAGAAGATCAATCAATGCGCAGTTTTGCGATTGGACCCATGAACGTTCGTTTATTAAGAAAACGTCAAGGTATTGATAACAAAAAATCCGTTTTGTGCGATACGAAATTTGCGGGTCAGCTAGTGCTATGTAAAGGCGCAACATTTATGTCAAGATTTACTTTGCCGAAAAAACCTGAAAAAGCGTCGTAAAACAACATATACCAGGGGTGGCATTTCGCATTTCGAAACGAGTGATTCTTGTTCGTTTCGACCACTTTTGCCATTATGAATCTCGAAGCGAGCTCGAACCGAGCGAAATCAATAAGGCAGTAGTAGAGTTTCGAGCAAAGTTTGACATTACGTAACATTGTGTTCGAGCAATTTTCAACTCGAAACGAGAACAAATGTCTCGGCAAGAAATGGTTGATCGTCGTATGGGAAAATGTTAGTGAAATGTTGATTTAAATGTTAAACCTTACATCAAAGAAAATTGCAATTGCCTTTTCTTTTGGTCCTGACGTCCATTTGTACAAGTATGTGAGTATAAATACAATACTTTTATTTCAGCACTATGGAATCACAATTCATTTGTTCATTTTCCGTAGGCCTTAGAATTGGTATATGAGTACCATCAATACACCGGATATCTTGAAATTATCGAAGAAATATTGCTTTGTTTCATCAAACGATGTTATATCCAATTCGATCCATTTTTCGCATAAGCTTCTTTCCAGAAGTGGCATCATTTCATTGAACGCTGATGAAACTGTTGGTTGAGCCATACCAAGTAAAAAGTTTTCTCCTTCATTACATTAATTTGGTACGGCCAGAAGCCAGAAGATTCAAAACGGCCGCTAATTTCAAAGCTGCAGGAGTAGTAGTAAAAGTTGTTTGGAACACGGTTGTATTCGAAATTTTTGGAATGCTTCTCGACTAAGTCTGATATACTGCCGAAACTTTGAAACAAAAGAATAATTATTATCATTTATATCGGAAACGTATATAAGACAAATTCACTCATTTTCACTTAGCGAAAGAGTCACTTTTATCCCCCAACTTCGCCTCTGTGGAATAAGCGTGCTCTCTTCTTCACTATCGCGAGCGTCAAAAAACATTTGGCGATCTTTTCTTTTTAATCACAATTCTAATATAATTTCAAATTAAATTTGTTTTTCGGCATTGATATTTGCAATAACCATGAAGTTTGCTTTGTTTACAAACCCAAAATGTTGACATTTCTTTTCGAGACAAATTTTACTCGAAATCTAGTACACTGAGAATAATAACTCGAAAAAGATACATAATACTAAAATAGATTCGATTCGAGTTTGAATTATCTCGAAACGAGTTACTCGTTTCGAAATACGCAATGTCACCAGGAAGATGAGCATAACAATAGTTAATAATAAAAATTTATAAATTGTTTCTGGAACAACGAAACTTAACAATAGAATTCCTCCTGAAATGATTTACTTGCAGGCTAAAAAGTTTACCCCTAAATTTAGAGTACCTGCATGGTTTAAGTTCAGTGGTGTTTTACTTTTAAAAAGAGGTCCAGCATTTGAAAGCTTAAGGGGGGACCCCTGTCTAATGAATTTTCGCGTTTTTTTTTCGGATGTTGGGAGTAAAGTGAAGTGTTCGGGTATTTTGGTCATTGTTTAAGTGTATTTTCCATTTTTTCGGTGCACGAATAATGATTATTACGCTGTTGCGTGCTGGATGCGTAGATGCTATCTGAAAATCGATATCTTACTGGTGGTATCGGTTCTAACGCAACGGGGTGTCGCAGATCGAATTCCAATGAATATTATGAAATTTTAGGACATTACCTAAAGCGTTACATACGGGTTTTTGAAAATTCGAAAAATTGTCAAAATGTCGGCCATTTTTGTTAAAAATGAGTTATTTTTCATGCAAAATGCTGTTTAGAAAGAAGCTCATAAAAATCGGAAAAATGAAATATCGAAAAAACGGCTGTGTAACGCTTCGGATAATTCATTTCTGCATGCTGATAAAAAAATTCAGCCAAATTGGCAGAGTAGATCCTGAGATATCGATACCACCAGTTGAAAAAACATGGTTTCGAGAAAAAACTCGTTTCAAAATTCGTGCTGCAACACCAAATCCCTTGAGGTGATCGCATACTTTTGGCTATAACTTCCTAACGAAATAAAATATCGAAAAATCCTTTTGGTACAACAGTTTTGAGGGCATCAGCTTTCCAAAAATGCAAAAAGAAAAATTCGATTTTTTTAACTTTCCAGATCGGGGTCCCCTCTTAAGCTATTGTATGTTTCGAAAAATTATCGGAAGATTTTTGTGAAATAGTTAGTTTCAAAGCTACACTTTTTATTTACCTGAAGACTTCTGATCTGACTGATAATCAGGTATATACGAGGTATGGCTATTAAATAACGAGACTGGTTACGAAAAAGGGTTATATTTTAAAAATTACGCTACAACGATATGCTCCCTTCAATATACTCCCCTTGGCTCCTCACACACCTTTCCATACGTTCTTTCCATTGTTCGAAGCAGTGCTGAAACTCTTCTTTTGTGATGGCGTTCAAAAGCCGCGTCGCTTTTTCCTTTGCCTCTTCTACGGACTGAAATCGGGTACCTTTCAACACGGATTTGATCTTAAGGAATAGAAAAAAGTCGCATGGGGCTACATCTGGCGAGTACGGGGCATGTTCGAGCACTGGAATGCCCTTATCGGCTCAAAATTGCTTCACCGACAGCGCGTTATGGGCAGGTGCGTTGTTGTTCGTGTTTTTCGTCACACATGATTTCCGACGCGCACTACAAAACACGTTACATTGAAACCACTGCTGCTCGCAAACTACTATAATGACAAGAAAGTGTTTTCGTACGTTCATAGCAGACACTTCAAGCTACCGAACGTACTATTTGTTTTTCCTCCAGGCGCGCAGTCTCGTTATTCAATAGCCATTCTCACAATTGCGACAAATGACCCCCTCCTCCCGGTGACCTTGCCAGAGTATCTCGTGAATAATCGAGGTTCTACTATAGTGACTTCGGAGGAATTGTTCGACATGTTCATAGAATTTCGAACAAACAGAGACGGAAAATTAATACTCACATCTGCTGGGATTGTTGCTTTCAAACCGTCAAACCAGCTAACATGGACATGGCCTGGTATGAATTGATGTTGATTTACACAAAAGTAACTACACCTTGGTTCAACGCATCAGTTCCTGTCGTTACATTCCACTACTTGCAGAAGGATATGTGATCTCCTTAATTGACGAGCAAACCACTCGGCCTAATATCGTACTCATTGATTTGGGAGTTTTCGGACTCAATTTATTCTGCTTTGAAGGGATGTCCTTCGATCGCTAGGTTATTCCACACATCAGCTAATAATTCTTCTGCATACTTAAAATGTTTCGTTTCCAGTTCCGGGTCCCTTGTTTTGAGTTTTTCATCCAAGTGAGATCCCTCATAATCATGAGAATGTATTGAACCTGCTAATTCTCGGAAAAGAGGAGTCATTCGTCGTTCAGCTCGATTGAAAGCACTGCGTCTTGGAGCATTTGTAGCAACGAATATCGCATCAAGATTCAATTGAGTGAAATGACAAATCGAAAATATTTATGACCTTTTAAAGCAAGGGTTCTCGTCTGGATCCTCACCCACATTAATGATGCTTCCTTTATACCGAACATTCTCGAATTCAGGTAGTTCGTCCACCCTTTCAAAAACGAGCCCATTGACAAATTGAACAGTGCCTCTCTGGACGAACTGCAAAGTACATTTACCACTATATTGAACTGCTTCAACATGACCAAGGGGCCCTAGCTTTATTTTGCATCCTGAGATAACAGACGGAATAAGCCAAAATCATCAACTGGTAGATCAACGCGATATTCTAGATGTAATGATCGGTGGGAAAATAATCGCAAAAATCTGTATATAAGCGGATTCCAGCTTGGAAATCCATTCAGTTTCTCTTTTGCTTTCACATAGAGTGGTCATGAGAAAATGTTCACTTGTAAATGCGCCCGAACTATGGAATATCCGCAAACATTTGGGTAATTGGCTAGGTGTTCCAGTGACACAACGATATCTAAAAAAAATAAAAAAAAATTGTTTAATTTTATGTTATTAACAAGTTCGTAATTATACTCATCCACTCACACACCCATAGGAAATTTTTTCTACAATCTTTAAAAATATTCATTCACTAGCTAACCCGGCAAACTTCGTCCCGCCCATTTACTTGATTAATTCTCGAGTAATGCAGAAATTTGTGTTTTATTTGTATGGCAGCCCCCCCTTTGAGTGGGGGAAGGACTGTCTAACCATCATAGAAACATTTATTGCAACCTAAAACTTTCACATGCCAACTTTGGTTTCGTTTGCTTGGTTAATTTCCGAGTAATGCAGAAATTTGTGTTTCATTTGTATGGCAGCCCCCCCTTAGAGAGGGGGGAGGGGTCTCAAAATATCACGAAAACCTTCCCCGGCCCCAAAAACCCCTACATACCAATTTTCATGTCGATCGGTTCAGTAGTTTCCGAGTCTATAAGAATCAGACAGACAGACAGACATCACTTCATTTTTATATATAGAAGATAGATTCATTAATTGACTGAGAAATGATTCAACCAGCGGTGGTCCTACGTCTACATCGCGATCATATCACAGATATAGCCCACTTCTAGTTTTTTAGCGTGATATAATCGAGACATTACTGTACTAGCATTCTGTAACACATTTTTATCTCATGTCCACAAGGTAACAACGCGCGACAGTCAAATCGAAGCCATGCACGTTGTGCTGCGGAAGCTGGAGGAAAAGGAACGCATCCTACAGAATACGGTCACAACGATAGAGAAGGAACTCGTAACTCGACAGCAAGCGATGGAAATGCACAAACGGAAAGCCATCGAGTCGGCTCAGTCGGCAGCCGATTTGAAACTTCATCTGGAAAAATATCACGCCCAAATGAAGGAAGCCCAACAGGTGGTCGCGGAGAAGACCAGCTCGCTGGAAGCGGAAGCGTACAAGACGAAGCGTCTGCAGGAAGAACTGGCACAGTTCAAACGCAAGGCCGAACGTATGAAAAAGATTGAAATGTCCGGCACTACTATCGATGAGGTTATGCTGGAGGAAATCCGTGAGTACAAAGAAACCCTCACCTGTCCGTCGTGCAAGGTCAAGCGAAAGGATGCCGTACTGTCCAAATGTTTCCACGTGTTCTGCTACGATTGCCTGCGAACCCGCTACGAAACCCGACAGCGCAAATGTCCCAAGTGTAATTGCGCATTCGGAGCCAACGATTATCATCGGCTATATCTATCCACGTAAGATAAGAAGGATTCGTTATTTCTATCCTTGCAATAACCACCTAAACACACGCACGCCAATATTTATGGATATAGATATATTTTTGTTTTTGTTTCAGTTATTACATTCTTTACTTCGTCCCCCTCCCCATTATTGTTTTAAATTTCATACGACTATCGTATATAAATTTTTATACGATTTCCAATCAATTTAGTGGTAAAATTCCACACTCATCCCTTTGATGAGCCATGAAATAATCTCTTTTTGGAGGTGTAGCTTTAGGCTTCAACGTAGTTCTGAAATACGTTTTTCGGGTCATAGCAATGTGGCGATAATATTAGAAATCCGTCACACAATGCAGTCGTGACTCAGAAGAAGCTTTTATATCCGTATTGAGTGATAGTCAAAGAAAAAAATCATTTGTACTATTTAATTTAGGAAACCTTTTTGAATTATATCATTGTGAGAATCCTGCGAAAGATACTGTTAGCTGAACTCAAGCCACGTTCTTCAATACTAGACTACTGAAATCGTTTTTTTTCATTGAGTATTTTGGAGTCTGAATAATACAGGCTTTCTATTCAGAAAAAATATAGATAAATAAATCCATAAATTGTAGTCAACTATCGATTTTATTAAAACACACGAAAGAAATCCTTGTGCTCACCAAAACACGCAAATTGCAAATTTGTGCTCCGAAACGGTTCAAAAGTTTTGAAACTTCAGACTCTCTCTTAACGTCAGACAATCAACCTCATCTATTTTGAGCGAACTGGTCTTAAGATTAATCTCTTCCTCTTGCATTACCTGAGTATTCAGCAAATATCTCAGCGTCGCTTTGGATTGCACCAGCATTCGGTCCAATTTGGAGACTGTTTCCCTCAGGCCACCCAACTCCTTCTTTAAACTATTATAAACATTATCCTTGCACAGTTCTATCCCCGGTCGATGAGCTCTGTTCGCCATTCTCATCTGGGCCAGCGCAACATACCCTTCCTTCTCTGCGATTTCCTTCTCCAGCTTGGTGACATTTCTCGTCAGCTCGTTCACCTGACGGACCGTCTCCTTGTGGACGTTCTCCAGCTTAATTTTGGTGTAGCGCATCTCGGCAATCCTCTTGCAGAAAGCGGTGCTTGTGCGTTGCACTTGGGCGCGAATATCTTCGGCGGCCTGCTTCAGAAGCTGATCGATGTACGAGCGCAGCGTTTGGCCGGCGTTGATTTCTTTGGCAGTTTTCTCGATGTTTGCGTTCGTCACTTTGATCCACTCCGGGTCGGTGTTATTACTGGAAAAAAATGTATAGGGTAGATAGGGGCAATATGACCGGGCGGGACGAAATGGGCCGCTCTTCGTTTGGGCTTGTCACTTAACCAATGACACTTTTTTTCCAACAATTGTGTTAGAAATACTCTCATGAAGTATCTCCGTGTAAACCGTATTCAAATTCAATTGTTTTGTAAAGATATTGAATAGAGGCGAATGAACTGCAAAGTTTAAAGCCTCTTAAAAACAAAGAAAGAAAGAAAGAAGATATTGAAAGAAATCTCACACTGACTGATTATCACGAAAATCATATTAGAAAAGCAGTTAACAAAATAAGCTCTGTACACTTATGACTCTGCTCTTTATATCAATTCGTACTGGTATTATTTCTGAACATTTCCACTGATTTAATGCGCTGCACTGCCGTTTCATGTAAAAGATCAGTTCATTTTAATTGAGCGTAAATGTACGGGGCGGAATGGTCATACCTGCTTGGGGCTGTATGACCAGGCATTTTTTCAACATAGGGCCCTATTCCAGAAAACGAGACGAGCAATTCGTCTCGTTTCGTCTCAGCTTCAGTCACTGTCGAGACGAGCAAAATATCCTATTCCAGTACACGAGTTTCATTGAAATGTTTTATTTGGTAGACTGGAGACACTTCATTCACTTTTTCTCGGTATGATCAGTGATGTCAGAAGAGAAAAACAAAAAAACATATTTGAAATTGATCAATCGATACTCTTTTCTCAGTGCCAAAATATTAAAAACATAACTAAAAAGAATAAGATTCATATATCTATTGGTTTAGTTGATATTTTTTCTCGAGGATATGGTTTCATCACTCAGACGTTTTATTATTAAGGATTTATTGGGGGCAATGTTTATTCACCTAATCAACGATTTATCATGAAAAGTTTTAAATCTATATGCATGTATTTTCAATAAAGTAGTTGTTTTGAATTACTCATTCTCGTTGAATTTGATGTGAGGACACTTTTCGTGCCGTGTTAATATATCAAAACAGTTATCAGGTATCCCTGGATATGAGTTCAATGTTTACATTTGGTTGTGTTGTTTGGAAAAGGCCCATCTGAAAATCTGTATAACCTTGCAATCACTGAATTGAATTTGACGATTGCAGTTTAAAACATAAATTGCTTATGCAATATGAGTTAAGTGGTGCTTTAAATCAACAAGGTGAACAAACACATCAAACTAACTAGACGATTCGAATGATTCATCGGCTAGCGAGGCCAAACTGTCGTCGAGTCAGACGAGCTACTCGTCTGTTTTTGGTCGAGCTCGGCTTCTGGAATATGAAAACAAACGAGACGAGCGCTCATCTGCTCGTCTCGTCTTCTGGAATAGGGCCCATAACCCGTGAATACAGCTGTTAAAATTTGTAAACATTGTTGAAAATAGCTAGATGGTGAATCATGGTGCGGAATTATACGGTAACTGAGCACGCAATGAAACAATCTAAGGCAAATGATTTTGGATTGTCCAGTCGAAAATATGATCATGGTTTGCCCACTTTTTTGAATGCTCTAATTCAGCGCTCTTGTGTCAAGTAAGGGTTTCGAATGTTTCAAAACATATAAATAAAATTGTCTTTTTCATGATTTACAGTAGTTTTATAGTATATTTTTACGGAATCACATGTTTCAAAGAATTATAAAATACACCTTCTATTTGTGTCAATGCGCCCCTTATTCGAGCTTATTCGAGCCAGATGATTATTTGGCACGTATTCAGACCTTTCCTGCATTATAACAATTATTGTAAACATCACGCTTGCACACCATTTGTATCAGATTTACATAGCTAAACCATTAAATTAACGCATTTTGATGAACTCAATTCTGATCATGAGTTGTCCAATTCAATAATGTTATTTTGTCCACATGATTTCTATGGCAACCGCTTGGCGCGCTGCAGTTTGTTTATTGTGTCCTTCGCGCATAGCAGAGATAAAGTTTCTCTGTGTTGAATGTGTTGAGGTGAACACTTTTAAAATGCCCCAAAAAAGGCAATATTCTGAAGAAAGTCTAAATTATGGATGAATCATAATGATGACAGTAGAATTCGGCTCCTTTAAACTAATGTAACTGAGCCTGTAAAAATAAACGATTTATATAAAAAAAATAATGATGACAGTAAACTCAAGCAATGAGAAATGCAACATCTACTTGAAAATTCGAATTTTTGATTTCTAAAACCGGACAAACCATGATCATAGGTGGTCAAACCATGATCATAATTCCTCTTTAAGGAAAATCGTTAAAAAACAACAATTTGAATAATTTCAACTACTTATGGTAGTATTAGCAACTAGAGACTTGTGGCTTTTCAACAAACCCAAACTCGTATCGATTATGTGTAATTTTCATGAAGAAAACCCAATTTGCATTTACTAAAACGTATTTGCGTAAAAACACCCCAAATCGGACAAACCTAGATCATTTAGGGTAAATGATCTTGGTTTGTTCAGTCGAAAATATGATCATGGTTTGTTCAGTCGAAAATATGATCATGGTTTGTCCACCATGAATGCTCTAATTCAGCGCTCCTGTGTCAAATAAGGCCTTCGAATGTTTCGAAACATATAAATGAAATTGCCTTTTACACGATTTATAGTAGTTTGATAGTATATTTTTACGAAATCACATCTTTTAAAGGATTATAAAATACACCTTCTATTTGTGTCAATGCGCCCCTCATTCTAGCTAACTTTTAATCGATCACCAGATGATTATTTGGCACGTATTCAGACCTTTCCTGGATTACAACACTTATAAATATTGTACACATCATGCTTGCTCACCATTTGTATCGGATTTACATAGCTAAACCATTAAATTAACGCATTTTGATGAACTCAATTCTGATCATGAGTTGTCCAATTCAATAATGTTGTTTTGTCCACATGATTTCTATGGCAACCGCTTGGCGCGCTGCAGTTTGTTTATGTTTGTTTATGGTGTGCTTCGCGCATAGCAGAAGTATGGGTTTTCTGTGTTGATTCTGTTGAGGTGAACACTTCTAAAATGCCCAAGAAAAGGCAATATTCTGAAGAAAGCCTAAATTATGAATGAATCAATACGATGACAGTAAACTCAAGCAATGATAAATACAACATCTAATTGTGAATTCGAATGTTTTCATTCAAAAATGGAGATTTCTAAAACCGGACAAACCATGATCATTTTTTTGGGCAAACCATGATCATAATTCTTCTTTAAGGAAAATCGTTAAAAAACATAAAAATTTGAATAATTTCAACACCTTATGGTAGTATTAGCAACTAGAGACTTGGGGCTTTTCAACAAACCCAAACTCGTATCGATTATGTGTGATTTTCATGAAGAAAAATCGATTTGCATTTACTAGTTGCGTAAAAACACCCCAAATTGGACAAACCAAGATCATTTACCCTACCCTTTTCTATATTTACACGTTCACTTATTCTTCGATTACTGGCAAATATCTTGAACTTATTAGAGTGACATGATTTCGGAAATAGAAGTCTATATTACAAAATTTAGACAATATGAATAATCACATAAGAAATTTTAAGGAGAAGATAGATTCGGTACATGCTATCGAGGTTTAATCTAGCCAACACATCCCACACCGCAATGAACTGCGGTGTTTGTGACGGAAGGAAAAATGGAGTTCCAGAAGAAAATGCAATTTGTCTCGTTCATGAATTACCTAAGTCTCATACTCAGAAATCCTTAATATTATCATAAAGTATGTACTTACTAGGGATCCAATGGAACATTCCCATCGTAAACTTTCATCCCCATCTGGTTGAATCGTAGCTCGATGTTCTTCTCGTCAATTTGTACCGATTTCTCCTTGTTGGACAGATCCCGATCCAGTAGATAAATGGCGGCTCGGAGCCGCCTCAACTGCTCCACCCCTTCATCCATCAGTTTGTTTAACAGCTCAATCACTCCCTGGATCACATTGAGCTCCCTCTTGAGCTCCTTGTCCACATCATCGAGCACCAGATCAATTCCTTGTCTGGTTTCCCGCAGGATGATACACTTTTGGCAGAGCGGCAGTGCGATTTCTTGCAGTGTGTTAATAGCGTCAATGATGCGTTGTTTGTACACCTTCAGTGCTTCCTCCTCCACGTGAGCCTCCTTCTTCTGCTTCTTGAGTTCGTCCTGTCGAAATTTGATATCGCCAATGCGTTCCTCCAGTCGGAAGTCCGATTCATTTTTGTTCAATTCGGTGGTGAAATTCGTTTCATCGATCAACCGCTCACTCTCACTTTGTTACGCAAACGGGAAACGAGGGCAACAAAATCGAGGTTATTGTTTTGCAGCCGCCAACTTAGTGACCGAACTTACCAAATGATCCGTTCGGCGAGCGTTTGCTGATTCACGGAGAACACATTCTTGGCGCGATTGTTCAGGGCCCAATCACGCGAAGTGTGCTTGGGACGGGCCGGAGGTACGATGACCAGGTTTTCATTCGCTAGATTGTCTTGGAACATTTCGCTCACGGGGCAGATATTATTTTCACGCAATATTTAAAGCTGTTTTCGGGGGAACAAAACAGATACTGCCAAAACCATCGACATCAACAAAAACGAGGTGGTTGCTAGGAAACGCGGTTGTCAGGTGGTACGATAGTTGACTAAAGTATAAGTTGGCCCAAGCGGGAAACGGTCATCAATCAACACAAAAAACACGGAGGGAATTTTAAATGTTCAAATCTTCAAGCGTTTTATACGATCTTTTCTTGCCAGTTCAACTGCTCAACCTTATACGCACACACATTTGGGCTTCCTCAATTTGATTAGTTTCCACTAAAAATCTAGGCTCCACTTGGTCTCTCGCTCTTCTCTACGTAAGTAATATTATAATATAGTGATTTTGAAAATGGTAAACTATAATCAGAAATGAATTGAATTTATTTCCCATTCAACCGATTGTCGGAGGAAATGTTATTCTCCTAGACCCGAATGCCAAAAATGAGAGAAAGAAAATCAGCTGAGCGGTTGATTAATGCATTACTTGGAAATAGTGCCCTAGCTAGGAATGAGCACTAAACTCAATCGAATGGATAAAACATAGTGTTAATACATTAATGATTAAAATTATCGGAAAACTGCAGAATATCGTTTGGTTGGTATCATTGATCTATTTGTTTGCTATATGTTTTATTTGGTCTATTGTACAAAAAATTCTCTACTATTCGCAGGTTACTGTGAATAATCCTCTTATAATATTCTAAAATAGTTACCTTAAAATCAGTCAAATCAGTTTATGTTCATTTGAGAATCCAGACTATTGCATTTTATGTTTCGTTCTCTGTTGTGACCATTGTGGTTCCAATTTCTTCGGCATTATGTATTCGCTTCTGCTTTGTTTCCATCATTTTACCCAACGGCTTAAGTGAACAGAATGTTTCAATATATTAGGAGTTCGCTTTAATTTTCTATTGGTAAGGGTGTTTTTTTTATGTTGTTGTTAAAATTAAGTCATATTTTACTTACTTTCTCTACAGACATTGATGGTTGTTGTTGAGAGGAAAAAGCAACTCGCCACTCATCTGCATCCATCATTGCTGCTATTGTGTTTAGAATATAATCTGTTCTTTCCCGGTGTAACTGCATCAAACCATATCATCGTCATCATCATCATCAACCTCGAGCTAGTGATTAAAATAACTATTACGTTTGCTTTTTGGAGGGATATTTGGCTAAAGAAGGTTACAATGCTAGGTTTCCTAACTATACAAAAATCGCCTTTTCCATAATTATTTTGCATCCTCGACAAAATGTGACTTTCTTCTTGATCTACGGGATTCATCATATTCCGTTACATTGTGGTACTGCTGTGCTGCTAAACTAATCCATATATTTATAAAAGAATCCTTAGTCCTATGTTCATTCCTTCATAATATTCATTCTAGCCAACAAAAACAACTCTCATTCGTGCCTTCATGTAATAGGTGATTTTTTCCCTAAGAAACGTGTTTTCAAAGTTGAATGAGTTTGCTTTTTTCATCTTTTGAAACATCTTAATTCAGTTTACTCTAAATGTTTTGTTCTTTTGCATTAATGTGTTGTTTGTTGTGCTTTGCCATTCTGCCATCTGAGGGTGGTGTTTTGTTGTGTTGTGTTGTATACAGGAACTCAATTTTCTGATTTTATTCAACTCCATCTGCACTGTTGCGCGGGAACAGTCTGCTCTTACGAAGCGCTTCAACAATAGATTTTTGCATATATTTGTTTTAACCTAAATTGAAAACGGTTTCTTTTTCTTAAGTTTTTTGTGGCATCTTCGCAACACTCGCAAAAGAAATGTTTTGTTTCAACAAGTTCATAAGCTTAAATTCTTATCACTAGGTATTACCGTTTTAATCTGGAGCAGAGTGTGATTATCAAACCGAGCCTTTGAATCATGTTGTGTTTGAATTGTCAAGTTGTAATACAGGTTAGTACATATCCTTCCGAGGGCACAATATCTAGGAGTATAAGTGAAACAATAATCGTGCATCGAAAAGATGATTCCAACCGTAGTTTTGCTTATATTCTTTCATATATTCCCATGGCGATTGCGAGACCGCTGCGTTGTTAACATCTCATTTGCTTGTTAGATTACGCTGTCTGATCATCATTCAATATTCAGTGTTGTTCAGCTTGCTTGTTTGCTTGCTTGCTTGCATATTATACTCGCTTGGTGTGTATGTGTTGTTTATGTGTCTCTGTCGACTCTTTCAATAAATGGTCAATCACGTAAAATATTGCCTATTCACATAACCTGTTAATATATCGGTTACAACAAGCTGCTGTCGCTAACACGTGCGTGTCGACACTCTTATCCCATTATATGCCGATTCTTGATCTGCTCTCGCTTTCTCGTTTGCTCTGGTAAATCATCATCAATTGCTGCAGTTTGACGTACGACAAATAATAATATTAATCCACTTTTGTTGTCTCCTCTTCCTCATCCTTCGTGAAAATTTAACTACTAGTATTTTGTTATATTATAAATCTTCTAAAATTGTTGTAATCCACTCTTGGCCTGGAAGAATAAAGAGAGAGTTATTTTAGTTAACCTGGCCCATGTGTGCTGCGAGTGAGTATTTAATCATGTATAGCATTCGTTTACTTTCGTGTTTCTTTATATCCAATCATCTAACCAGGTAATCTACCTCATCTGTAGAGCACCACTGCATTGTACTTCCTCTGTTCACGGCGTTGGAAATATTCGCTGGACTATATCTTTAACATACGCAAAATTGTCTACTGGGCATTGTGAACATCGTAAGAGTTGATTCGAAGCTATTGTTTATCTGGAATCCACTGGTTGCTAGTACAGACACTTCCTACATTCTCTCCAGAAGGTAATTTTTAAAACAAGATTTCAAAACAATGATATCCTTAACATGAACAATCTATCACATCGATTTCAGAACTTGAATTGTGTCGAGGTGAATGCTTAGCTCTCGATAAGATAATGTTGATAGTTGATTATTAACCATGTTTTCGAGGTCTCACGCCTGATTGATCATTTCTTTGGACCAGAATCAGCGAAGTTACACGTAGCGACTTTCCATTCAAGTCAGTGGGTCATTGTGGAATGAAGAATATTTGAAATTGCAGTCATTTATAGGCATCTTCACTAAAGCCCTTTCCTCGATAATTACGATTTCTGCATCATTTCCTCAGAGAGTAAACAATATAACTGTAAATATACACATGGCATGGGTTGTGTTGATTTTATTACAACGCTCATTGCGCTCGGTCAGTTCTAGATTAATGTGATAGTAGACTGTTTGGTAAGTTACTCTTTTTAGTTATGAAAGTTTTGTTACGATTACAGTGCGCAACACATACACCGTCCCGTCACCGTGAATTCAACGTGAAGGGATGAAATGTCAAATATTCTCCCATGGGAATCGTATGGTAGCATTCACATATAGTGATGTCTAAATTTTTCATTTATTCGATTATCGATTAATCGTTGGGGCATTTCTCAACATTCGATTCATTCGAATAATTGTCTTTCAATATTCGATTAATCGAACGAGTATTTATTTCTTGAAATAATCACGTATCACGTTGTCATTCTGGTCGCGTGGTCTATCGGGTTGTCGATATTAGATGGTTTGATAAAAAATGTTGGATAACAAAAATTATATAGCCTAATTCTTAGTCTAAAAATGCATTAACCTTGAGAAAGATTCCTCCTTTCATTAATTGCGATTACAGTGACAATTATTCGATGTATTCTCGCGTAACTTTTGAAAAGGTCCTATGTAACATTCACATCAACTCGAGAAAAACGGAGTTGAAGATCGGAATATTGTTCCGCGAATTGTTTCAAAAGGAATCGATCTTTATCACTACTTTTACCACTAGCAGTCAATAATAACTCTGAAAAACCAATCGTAACTGTTGTCATGTGATTTTAGTTAGAAATTCAAGCCTTCGAGCGAAAAATGTTACATTGGACGTTTTGACTGCCCGCTTTGTACATTGGACAAATAACGTTGCACGATGAGAATCTGAAAATAACTACTAAACAACGATCCAAATACTTGCACTTCGTGCTAAAAGCAGATCATTATTGTTATAACTCGTTGAATTGAACTAAAAACGATATCAACACCCGAAAATAACAAAAACTCAAAATGACCGAAGTGCGATTTCGTGTTGTATTGGTTGCTTTGTTACTTCGGATGTATCGAGCGTCAGAGGAAAGTGGTGTCCGAAGTAACAGTCGAGTGCTTAAAATTCGAATCTGTACATTGGTCATTTTTTGTAACGGCGATAAAAAGGTGAAAAGGATAGATACTTGAACGATTGTTTTCTCAATGCATTACATGATTGATAACTAATAGTGTGCATCCATTAACTCGATTTGTTTACATTTGTTACTTAGGACGTTTTCAAAAGTTACGCGAGTATTCATATTTTGATTTCAAATTAATCGATTATAACTTCAGATATTCGATTATTTGAATTAATCGAACGATTAACCGACGTCTCTATTCACATACACAATCACCGGCAACTTTGACGTCGGCAAAATAAGTCCAAGAGAAGAGTTGACGGTGCGCTGTATGTGTAGCGCACTTAATTCAGCTTTGGAAGGTTGCGACAGGTGGAAACCGAAAGAAGAAAATCAATTTTAGACGCGCACATCTGATGTCATTTCTGGAATTCGATTCAAAATTGCGGAGCCTGTGACGTCTTAATGCGTGTCCGAGAACTGCAGTTTGGAAGAACCATAGCAAACGTCATACTGGAACTTACGATCGTACAATGATAATCAAGTTGAACGCTGAAGCAGAAATCGAACACGTGCTCAAAAGTTGTACAACATGGAGGTATATCGGGGTTGCTTATTCTTGGGAAGCTTCTCGAGCAAAATTCCTTTGTTGCCACGATTCAAGGAGATTTTCCAAACAGTTTAAGTTAGCTTCGGTTGATAAATTCGCCAGAGAACACCCGATCTAACGAGGGGTTCACAACTTTCCGTTATCAATAAGACTACAGACTTGAAGGTCTACACAGAAGGGTGTCATTCCAGAATGTTGTAGTAAACCACACAATGGATATGTGATAAATCGAGAAATAATTAGGAATTGTTGAGAAGCAGCTTGAAACAATTCTTCATTATTTCTGTTGAGGAATCATTTGGTTGCTTAAAAAGCCTAACATAACTGATTCTATCCATAAGGTTTTGCATAATATTTTAGGTCACGTTCTTTCGTTGAAAATTGATATCTATTTCCGCATACCACTTCTGAGCATCTTTTCCATATTGGTAAAGGCTGTGTAAGTGAATGTTACACCGAATCCCATTCACCCGAAACACGTTAACCCGAAGCACATTTACCCGAATAACATTCACCAGAAGGTAACAAATACCCGAATGCGACAATTATCCAAATGCAACATTCACCCGAATGAAGTGGGACAAATTCGGACAATGTAATGGGAGCGAATTCTCGATCTAACGAGGATAAGAAACCGAGGTGGCCGAGGTGGCGTCGAGATGACGCAACCCGAGACGGCAGCCGACCTGCTATCGGAAGCGGCGGCCTCTCGCAAGCAAATCTATGTTCCATCGATTGCTCGGTAAGTTTGAAACATAGGAGACGATTCTTTAGTTAGGTCCGACCGAGCGTTTGCCCGGTTAATTTTTGCTTCAAAATATATCATTCATATTTCAAAAGAAAAAGATATCCGTTCTATCCAGATAAATGGTATTCGAGTGACTTTGTTTCTCGTAAATGCTCTAGAATCTCGCTGTGTTCTCATTCTTTTTTTATTTTTATTTTTACAGATTTCAATATCTCATTATCACCCTCATTCTGTATTTCTTTCGAACGACTTGAAAAAATTCCATTCTGTATTCCGTTCGAGTTGTTTTTGCATTTCGATCGATCTGTTTCTCTTCGAACATTAAATGGGCAAAACGTTCGAAATAGGGAATGCGAAATTATAACTCGAACGGAATAACGGTTTCGAACGAATTGGAAATCCGTCGGAATACAGAATAGGGCTGTATATGAATTTAATTGCGACTGTTTCGAATTGACAGTTGTCTTCTATGTATAAGGAATACATGATAAATGACTACTGGATAATGTTTATAATCGAATTGGAAGCCCATCATTTGAAAGAAATCAATGATTTAATAACTATAAAAGTGAAACTATACCATTTTTCATATCTTAGAAAAATATTATACGCAACGTCCCTTTTTCCATTTTTGCTCTACCCACGCAATATAGGAATTTTTGGATACCAGTTAATGTATTATTGCGATCTTTTTAACAAAGTCTTTCACAAATAAACATAAAGTCTATCAGAATAAATATAAAATTACAGCTGTACATAGTACATTCGGGTAAATGTCCATTCAGGTAAATGTTCATTCGAGTATCTGTCGCCCACGGGTATTTGTTACATTCGGGCGATTGAAATTCGAGTAACTGTCTTTCGGATAAATGTGACACAGTCATTGGCAAGACACATGTGTGCTGTATACACTGCGTTTCATAAGCATAGAACCACTTCATTATTCTGAGTGTCCAGAGATATGTAAGAAGTCGATTGAATTGAAATATATAGTGTAGAATACAATAACTATCTTCATTTATGAGACTGACCATTTGAACTTTTTTGTTATGTACAGGCGAGAAATATTCAAAAAACTAAAACTCCAGTGTTTCATAACTATAGAACCAGATGGAAATACTCTCACTGCTTTACAAAATTAATGTCAATTTCACGTGAGTTACAATAAGTTTCTAATTCTAATTCTCGTCTAAGTTCTTCAAATCACTCATATGCTTGTAAACTGCATCTACTATTCGTACGATCACTCCTCATAAGTTCTGACAGGGTTTTGATTTTGTGAACAAGCTGACCAGTCCAGAATCTGAAGCCCCTATTCATCAAACCATGCTAGGACCTTCCGGATTTTATGAATTGATGCCAAATTACACAATTATCACATTGTTTTTGATGCAAGAGCAGAAGTCAATGATTCTGAAGTGCTTCATTGCACTTCTGAGTGTGCATTCGTGTTGATGAAAAACTATCTGAACCAGGCCTTTTTGAAAATATATTTATACAGTGGAACCCGCGGAATAGTCGGGCTAGCTCACCGCGGATCATGAAAATTTATCCGTGACAAATGACAAATGACTAAAAATGAGGTGCAAACACAAAAAAAACAGATATTTCAGTATGAAAACAATGTTTTATCAATACAGGAATCATTGAACTATCCATCTGTAAGGTCGTGTACACCAGTAGTCAAATAATGTGAAAGTCATGACCAAAACAGAAGAACAAAAACCTACCACTCATTGTCAAATTTAGGGTAGTTTCATAGAATTACTATGGAACTCGCTTTCGCGGATAAACCGCACCGCGGACCATTCGCTCGCGGATAATGGAGGTTCTACTGTATATTGAAAAACGAACGCTAGTTTCCTCGCAGATAAGCAACTCCAAACGAAGTCGCCCTAAAAATGCAGATTTTAAAAACCTGTATTCGAATTTGTATTCCGTTTGGGTTGGAGGTATTATGAGTTTTCCACAGCAATTGGGATTTTTTGACTCAAAAGTAACTTTTGAAAAGGACGTGTCGATTTTAATAATAGAAATCTTTGATAATTTATATCTCAAAAACTATGAGTCGTGAAAAAATATACATTTAGGAAAAAAATGTATACTCTTTTTTTTATTTATAAAAAAACCTCTATTTGCAATATCTAAAATATGTATTTTTTAACTTTTTTTTAAAAAAAGTTCATATAAAATAGAAGTTATGTTGAAAATTTAACAAACGGGTCCAAGATAGTAAAACTACTACAAACTTTGTGGAACGTTGATTTTTTATGAATTTTCGAAACTTCGAATTTTTGTATGTTAACAATCATTTTTAGTCACAAATTATGAAACCTGATGTGATTTAGAAAAAATGATGTTGGTATCATCCGAGGGGACATATGAAGAGATAGACGGTAGCAAGGTTTTTATGGAGAGCATCACGACGAAGGTGTGCAAATTTTTTTGAAGCCGCTCATATCGAGATGAAATCTTCGCCACTGAAAGAGGATAATTTCACTTTATATTTTTTTTAACCTACACTTCGCACAACAGTTTCATCTGCTGCCATCATATTGTCTGTCGCCTTTGGTTATTCTTTTGACGTATAAAAAAGATCCATTTGAAGAAAGCATTTTGAGCATTTGAAGAAAGTGGCCTCCGGGATTTTAGGCTTCCCAGTGCAAATATACTTCCCCGAATTGACCTATCAACGCCTACTCTGTCATCTTGTCAGCCAGCTCGAACTTGAATGATCATCTATCAGTGGACTCTGGGAGTCATCGGGCCCCCAATCTAGTTAGGTTAATGCCTTTTATAAATTTGCAAAACGATTATTATGTCTCTGTCAGCCATTGTTCATAATTCGCCGACAACGCTGTCCGTTTGCCTTAGTCGAGGGTTCCTGATCGCAGTAATAAGTCATCTGGCGGCGGCGTGATTTTAGCAGTTCGACGTTGTTTGTCGTATACATTATTCTGCAATGTTGATGTATTAATTGAGCAACTGTGGATAACTATTTAGAATGGGAGTGTAATTTATGTTCCATTCAACTTAATCGCGGAAAAATAATGTTAGGACAAAAAACAAGGTGATTTTCGTAATTGGGTTGATGTAATGAGGGCTTCCAATGAAGTATCACATTTGTTTGATATGTGATTGACAGTGTTTAGATAGAACATCCTTCGCTCCATGCAGTTATATTCATCAAGACTATAAGCCAGAAGGATTGATAAAATAATAAAATGATATAGCCGAAAGTACATAGGAGCCGAAAAATATTATTCTAGAACACAACGGCCTTCATAAGACGTGTAGGGGAAATGGGGGTAAGACGGACATGTTAAGAAGAACTTCATTTGTATCTTTGGAAACTCGGTTCGGAACCATTGAGTGAGTCTTTGAAGGAACAATTATTTTTTTATACTTTAACTGAAAATCTAACTTATATGTTCATTAATTACCTTTCTGGCATTAACTTGACGATGAACACCATTTTATTCGACGTAATTTGATTAAAATACTTTATTCAGTTGTTACGAAAGCGCTGCCTCCACCTGAAATAAACGACAATAATGATTACAGTGATAGTATCATTTCGGAATAATATCCAAAACTGGGCTGCCCGTCATTACCATTGGACAGCATAAAAGAATACAAAATTGGATTGTTTTTTTTTGCTCTGAGTATTGAAGTGTGACTGGACCTTGCTTCCCAAGTAATTCCATAGAAAGTAGTCTAGAAGTGTCAAATCGCATGAACGAATGGAGCCAAGTCATTTGTCCGTTGTGCGATTTCAAACTATAAACAGACCGAGACTGCAACAAATCTTGTTCAAAATAAACATCTCAGCGCGGTAACAATCTTGATGGTGAAATCTTTCGGCAGTTGTTCTATAGATCTCTCTCGTTCTCTTGAAAGCATTCTTTGCGTTGAGTATGAAACATGAAGAAGTACAATAGAATACAATCAGGGAGACACAAAAACAGTTGTTTGCGTCTTACAAAAGAGAATAAGAAATAGAGGTTTCTTTCGGTACTTCGATAGAGAATATATACAAATCGTATATCCTTTAGTCAATTCTAAAACAATTTCACTATTCGTCGATCGCTGTACATTTTAACTTTTGTGGAAATTAAGTCTTTGTATCGTTTTTTTAACTATGTTTTTTTTCTATGCTAGTGCAGTTGTGATAGTGGTCAACTATTTCATGTAATGAAAGCAACGCAAAAGAAATTGTTATTCCCAGCTTGATGGTTTATTTTTAGAGAAAATGGAAGATTATCCTAAACTAACATAATTCAACTAAGTAATAACCATAGACAATTTTGTTTTCAATTCAACACCTTAGTGGAATGCTCAAATTATTATGCATCAATAGTTGAATGCAATAGAGATAGCGAAGGTTCACTCTTTCCTATTTAAATTTATAGCGCTGCTTCGGCAAATTCTAGAAGATTTAACTAAGACGTCAGTCCATCTGGGTTGCTTATAACTAGGGGGTGTCCATATTCCATGAGTTTGAACAATACTACAAAGTATCTTTTCTTAGATGACAACTAAACAAAGCGAGGTATTTACTAAAAACAAATCGTCAAGTGAATGGATAGATATAGAGGAATAGTTCGAAAGCTCTCACTGATATATATATTCGTATTGTTGAATACTAAGTGACATCGATGGCTGCTTCCTTTGGCTTCCTTTTGGGGCTTTTATACATGATGAAATATATTACATTACTTTTCGAAAAACTTTTCCCTAAACAGATCAAATTCGATTAAAATAAATTCTACAGATGCACTTTTCCAATCTCCTTCATAAACAATGTTTCCCTTTAATTTTCTCTCTGTGTGAAGTTTCTTGAATGAGTATGATGTATACCTTCTTACTTGTTAATTTTGAAAAAGTACACTCTCCACTGTCATAAACGGGTTTCGTTCCGGTGGGTTTCGCGCGCCGCTGATGATAGTGTGTATGTTTGGGGGGGTTTGCGCCGGTGCCGGTTCAGTTCAATCTCTCTGCCGGAATCGAGAGAAAGCACCCGAAGAACTATGTGTGCGTGAGCGGTGGGATCAAAATAAATGCCAAATCACAGTTTTACAGGCCATGAACATACCGACGCTACGTTGTTGTTTGCCCGTATGCTATAGATGGAAGAGATTGGAACAGAGAACATTCCGGAACGATGAATATTAATGCTAGTCGATGTTACATCAATTGGTGGCTTTCTGATCGGAAGTGTAACTGCTTCACGATATACAGATGGCAAAGTATCGTTGGGGAATAAAAAGACGGAGCGGATACTCTCAACAAGCCGTGACTCGTTCGAAAACGTCGGGCCTAACAGGTTGTTTCGAGAGGTTGTGCAAATGTTCGGGTTCCAGCAGTGTGGCGAAAAGGACCTGCCACATGGTTCGAACCTCTTCAAACAAACATAAATAAATATTGCTCATATAGATCATCATAGAAAAAAAAACCAAGAAATACCTAAGAAAAAAAAATGCCGGTGAAACGACACCGCCCAACTGGTCAAACGATAATTATACACAGCACAGAGGAAACATTGCAATCAAAGTGCCAAATTCGAAGATATCGAGCATGATTTCCCGAAAATGAATAATATACTCACTAAGAAATCGGTAGCTCAGGATACACCTCCATCATTTCATCCTGAGGGGAGGGCCTAGACGCGAAGGGTTGCAGCCGAGCCGCCGTGAGCCGAGGGTTGGTTGGATTACTCGGTCCGGCGCCGAACTGCGCACTTCTTGCTGCCGATAGCTGAGATGGGAGCTGCTGAGGTTGGGGCGCCTGCTGATGTGGCTGCTGCTGCTGGAACACCATGTGATGATTGCTGCCGTGGGCTGTGTGAGGCTGCATCCGGGGCATGCTGAGCATCTGCTCGTCTGCGCGCGTTATTGCACCATTCTCCAGGGCACCACTTATGCGGCGGCTGTTGGACATATGTGCGTGACTACTGTGACTGCCGATATGGTGATGGCGGGGTGTCCGACGGGGGGAACGAGCTGTCGTCGTTTTGGCCATCTCCTCTAGCACCGAAGGGGCGACATAGGTGAATCCCTAAAAATCAACGATAAACGGGACGTTAAAGTTCGAGCATGATTAGCATTTATTAAATTTTGATACGCACTTGAAAGATCAAATTGGCACTCTCACTCAGCAGGGAATCATCGGGAGAGTCAACGGGAATTTGCTTAGTGAATTTTGTGTCGAATTGTGATACATCGTCCTCACTTCGCTGCAATAGAATGAAAAATGGAATCAATTATCTAGAATTTACATACAGACCACAGCTCAACTTGAGTATCTTACCAGAACTGGTTTGATTGGAGGATCCAGTCGTCTAGCTAGCACGTCATCCCAGCAGACGTTTTTGAAGAATGCATGAGCCCGCACCGCTTGCCCGTCTGTGGGCCCGCTGCCCAAACGTTGTGTCACCTGACGTTTCATAAGGCGGCGAATGAGATCGCGCGAGTCGGACGCTAGGTAGGCCGGTATGTTGAGTTTACCCCTAAGAATGGCATCTATTGTGTTCTTGCGATTATCTGCCGTGAAAGGTGGCTGAAAATTGAAGACAGAAGCGTTACTGATGGTGTGCATCCTTCAGTTGCATTTTTGCATTTTGGTTTTCATTGCGGAACCTTCGATAGATAACATTCTATCATAGGTTGTCTTGAAGCAAATGTACAATTGGAATAGTATTGTACATGATTTTGATGATTCATAACTACTCCGACCTCGGCCTTACAACCATCAAGGGAAGGGAAGGTATGTTGATATGATATTTGCGATCCGAAACCTCTAATCTCTATACGCAGCAGCGAAGCATATCCCCGGATAACCTAGCAGGCAACCGGAAAAACTATTCCTGATTCATCGCGCACGTACCAGCTACCATCTCATTTGCGCAAATATGCGGCATAACAGTTTTTAACACAGTAACTATGCCCAAATATGCATGGTTGACGTAAACCGTATTTTTTTCAATTGAACTAAATAATGAAAATCATAAATCCCATCCGACCCACTTTTGACCGATTATGTTCATTGAATAGAGATTTATTATTCTTTATAAATTGTTTACCGTCATGTTTATTCAGTTAAAAACAATAAAAAGGCGTTTTCCATCACTAAGTGGTGTTGGTGGTTACGCCAACCATGAATATTTGGACAACATAGCCGCCATCATATTGAAGTGCTAGAGCACAAGGGGTTGTTAAGAATTCGCCATGTCCTTCGTAGCATACAATCATACAATCATACAAGTTGTCTCAAATTCCAAAAAGTCATTATTAGAATATTCCCTGACCAAACACTTTTCCGCTTGCCTCATTAACACCTCATTGAAACAACACAGGCAAGCAAACGAATCTTTCCGCATGTGATGTAAATATATAACCTCCACACGGGAAGTCTCCACGACTTCAATAACACCCAGCTGAACACTAATTATGCAGTACCAGCTATTCCAAGCATTTCCTTTTCCTTATGCACGACCTTCAGAAAGTGCTGCGCGACAGCATATGTATGTTCATTATGGCGGGTTTACATTAGGGAGATCTATAGCTATAGATGGATTTATTCACGTGAAAATAGGTGTAAACGGATGAGAATAAATATGATACACTTATTCGAGGTATATATAACTTGAATAAATTCAGCATATGTAAACGCTTGTGAATTTCTCACTGGTGAGAAATCACTAAAGTTGGATGCAGTTCTACTTCAGGTGAATAAATTCACCGAAGATATGAATATATTCATTATAGAAGTTCACGCTAGTGTAAACGGATGATGCGATTTCTATAAATCTCATCATATTTCTTCACATGAATATATCCCTAGTCTAAACCTGAGAGAGAGGAGCCAGCTGAATGACAAATAGTTTGTTTTCTTCTTATTCTTTTTACGCATTCTCATCAAGAAAATTCCAAACTGACAATTTCAATCAAGCAAGTTGCTGTCATTCATTTATGAGAAAAGTGTTCAAACTTGACGTGATCCTTTGTTAGTGAGTACATTTGTGCGTTTTATCCCCGATTTGATTTTTGACATAGGACTGCGTCTAACAGGAATATATGGGGGGTAAAAATTTGAACACTGATCATGTAGGAAATAATAAAAGATGTACCAGGTCAGCCCACATCATGGCTTCTAGCGGCATCGGCCCATTCAAACATTTTTTACTTTTGATAATTTCGATATAGTTGTCCTAAAGAATTATTTCGATGATTTCTAAAACAAAATCCGAAATTAGAAGCAAACTGACTTTTATGATTTGTTTGTCGGTGGAGATCTTGTGGGTGTTTTGGGTCCATTTGTGACTTTTTCCGATCGTTCATTCAGTTTTCGCGAATTCTTGTATTCTTTCACTGGTTCCAGGTTCATCATTGCTGCAAGCTCGACGAATCGATTTTTGCAATGTGGGCGATGATTGTCTATCTCCGATGCAATTTGAATATGCAGCGTACACCCAGGTTTTTTTACGCGGATTTTCTAATTAACGCGGTTTTTTTTACGAGATACGTATCCCCCGCGTAAAAAAAAACCTGTGTGTGTGTGGAATACATAAAATAAGAGCTAATCTTCCAATGAAAATAGCCAACATTGATTTCTCTCAGGTGCATTTTGAGGGAATTTTGTTTGTGTCCGATGAAAATAATACTAGGTTGACTAAAAAGGATGCTGTGTCTGCATTTTTAACAGGCATTCGTATGAAGATGAGAATTATACAACCAGTCTCTCGTCATCTTTGCCATGATATTCCATCACTGATAGACCATTCATATGCAATATTTAAATTTGACATGCAGGTTTAATCAAGGCAATAGTATCACTGAAGATCCAATCGAATTGACCGATAGTGAAGGTGAACCAATAGTCTTGTCCAAAAAACTAAAAGGGTCAAGGTTCTTTCTCCCCTTTATGTGTGATATAATTTGTATACCATTTCCCATATACAACATATCTGTCGCTTCCAATCAGTCTGCATAAATGTTGCGCTCACTCTGCCCTCCCTCACAACACCCACTTCCCGTTTGTGACATTTTTTTTATCCCATTTATTTATTAGGCTCATTAGCATTTAGCTGTAACAGAGCCGGGTTTAACCGTGTACATGTACATATATTTATGTTTCTATGAATTGTGAATTACACAGTAGTTAGTAGTAGCCATTTAGGCGTTAAGTTTTCTGTTCCATTACATTATGGTAAATTACACAGTAGTAGCCATTTAGGCGTAAGGGTATTCTTTCTGTTCATCCATTGTTCAACAGACCGGTCAGCGGAGACAGTTGATATTGATCATTGTTGAGTTATTTATAGAACAGCAGCCCGATGTTTCTTGCAGAGCAGATCAGTTGTATGGATGTATCGATCTTTGTTCCACCGTGGATCGATTTCCATCGCTGACGGTGGTTACGTGGACGTAGTTATTCTATAACAACACAAAGATGGTCAATTGAGGGCCCTGAGTTTGAACTCACGATCGATCACTTGGTAAGCGAACGCGTAACCAAGTGGCTACGAAGACCCCCTGTTTGTGACATTGATGAGTGAACATTTTTTGTGCGAGTGTCGAGCAGGAATGAATTGTCTTTCACAAGATTAATTGTACTCCTAATAAGTGCTCGAAAGATGTAATCTTACGTTGATCGCACTTGATCGAAGAAATTACAAAAAGAATGTATTTGACCGCAGTATTTGATAAACTCTTTCTGAAAAGAATTGGATTTGATTTGCTGAAAACACTATCTTTTTTTCTCTCGTGTTGTGTGTTATGTGTGGCGATGGTAGGTTTTTTCGAAGCTGTTACTGATTTCTATGAGTTCGGCGTTTTCGGCTTGCATGCAACGATTTTTGAGGATTTGTTTTCGATTTGTTCTCTTGCTTTCGGGCAGCCACACCAGCAGAAGCAGCAGCTTTCTTCTTGCTGGTCGTCTTCTTCGCAGCAGCAAGTTTGTTTTTTTTTTGCAGCAGTAACTGTTCCAAAATGATCTAACCGCTGTACAATTATAATTGAGTGGAGCTGGCACCTACTTATATACAGATTTTTGCGATTTCAATAGCTTGCTTTCAAAACAATTTTTGAGCTATTGAAACAAGTTTTTGGATCAATAAGTAACACACATATAACGCGTAGACATTTTATCTTTCGAATGAAGCGGTTATCATACCATTTCTTTCAACCGGCGAAGAGGGTTTATTGCTCAAAATCCCGTTTCTCCAATGTAACACTCTCGTTCTCGAAGCTTTGAACTTACACCCCAGTATAGAAATGAAAGATGTAGTCCGACGTCAACATTATTTTCACATAAAACGTCTTGCAAAAAAAATGTCATGTTGAAATTTTCTACATATTTCAATACTTCCCCTTGGTTCACCGTGACTGGTTCGCGCTGACATAAGGATGATCACAACAAACGCGAGCTGGCTCCTCTCTCTCAGGTCTAAACCCACCCTTAGAGTGCCAATGAAAATGGCCATCTCAAATTTTCAAAGCGAACTTGATTAAAAATATTGATTCCAACGAAAAACTATCCTGTGTAAAATATCAGCTCAATCGGACTTTATTTACTAGTGTCGCACAGCGGTAAAAGTTTGAATTTTTTGAAAACCAAAAAATCACCCAAGGGGGGAGTAAAGGAAATCGGGGTTTTGGAAAAAAAAATTTTGATGCCAAATGTCTTCAAACTGCATGAAACGAGATCTACTGTCATCTCGAAAATTTTTTCTTTGTTAAAAATCGACACTTTGAGACTTAGTAGTTTTTTCGGAATACGAAGCAAAACGTATGGTTCAGGCTGTCAATGAATATCGTCATATCGATTTTTCATACTGAACTCCCTGTGAAATGATGATTTGCACGATAAAATACCCTCTGCAAAATATCAGCACAATCAGACTTCATTTACTAGTGTCGCGCAGCGGTCAAAATTTTAGTTTTTCAAAATCGAAAAATCGATTGGGGAAATTGGGGTTTTCATAAACAATTTTTCGATTCCAACATGTCAACATGTTTTGATTCCAACATGAATTACATGAAACGTCGAGATTTACTGTTATCTCGAAAAAAAAATTCGTCGACTTTTCAGACAAAACCGACCAAGTGCCGAAAAGTCCCAAAGTGTCGATTTTTAACAAAAAAAAATTGAGATGACAGTAGATCTCGACGTTTCATGCAATTCTAAGACATTTGGAATGAATTTTTTTTTTGAAAACCCCAATTTCCTGCCCTCTTGGATGATTTTTCGATTTTCAAAAACTTCAATTTTGACCGCTGATTTTGATCCGAATGGAATAGCGTTAAGTGAAGCACATTGTTAATGGGTGTTTTGGTGATTGTGTCCAATTCCCCGAAACACGTTTACCCGGAACGCATTTACCCCAATGTAACACATACTCGAATGACATTCACCCGAATGCAAAATATATCCGAATGGACATTAACCCGAATGCTACAAATTTCCGAATGTGACATTTACCCGAATGTAACAAATACCCGAATACGATATTTAATCGAATAGAATATTTACCCGAATGAAGAAAGAAAAATTCCGACAAATCAGATTATGAGTTTTGTAGAATCTCCTGTTGATAAATAAGATCAAATCAAAACAACATGGAAAACTAACAACAATACGAGGTAAAATAAGAAATTGTAATGAGGAAATTCGAAAAAAAAATGTTGAAGATTTCGCTGTGTCATTTTTAGAAATTAGTGTAGGCACAATTGACATGCCGTCTTCTTTCCTTTCCGTATTGCTCTTTAAGGCCACAAGATCATTCAGAAATGAGCATAGGTTATGGAATATTCAGAAAATTAAGCAGATAATTTTAACATAAAAAATATAAAAAAATATAAGAATTGATAAGAAAAAAATGTACTTACTTATTTACGCAGCGCAGTTTTTATCATGAACTTATTATTTCCGGATGAAATTTATTCTGAAGTCAGTGTCATAGGGGCGAAGTCCCCATTTGACGAGGATAAGGAATCGAGGTGGCACGAAGCCTCTCGCATGCAAACCGGTATTCCACCGATTGCCCGATTTATTTGAAACATAGGCGACGATTCTTTAGTTAGGTCCGACCGAGCGTTAACGCATTTTGGTTGCCTGGTTACAAACGTGATGCACCAGATAAACGTATGCCGTCCGACGAGGATCTAGAGTACCGTCTCCTATGTTTCAAACTAACCGGGCAATCGGTGGAACATAGGTTTGCTTGCAAGAGGCCACCGCTACCGAATTTCGTCACTTTGGCGGCTTGAGGTCGCCTCGGTTCCTTATCCTCGTTTGATAGAGTCTTTGCCTTTGTTAGAGTGGTCTCAGAATAAATATTATTATGAAAAACTTAATTCATAATGAAAATTGCATTTCAGTGCCATAATACGTATGTACCAAATTCACTCCACTTCTTTGTTTTTAAGAGGCTTTAAACTTCGTAGTTCATTGCTTCTAACATATGTATTAAAATTGTCAGATTTTTTTAAGTAAGCGGGCTGCGTCATCCGTATGAATAGATAAACTTCATAATACCTTATAAAACTGCATTCTTTCACTTTTCATTATTTTGAAAAGGATGTTATCCAACGCCGCTATTGCTCAAATTGCACTACCCACGAAAAATGCTTTTTGAATGGAAATGAACGTACAAGACAAATATGATCCTTATATGACACTCATCAGAAATAAATATCCAAATACTTCCTAATAATAAAATTTGCGTATTTTTCGAATATATCCTTCTTTCGGGTAAGAGTCGCATTCGGATAGATATTACATTCGGGTAAATGTCGCATTCGGGTGAAGTGTCAGTTCGGGTAGATGTTACACTCGGATATTTGTTACATTCGGGTGAGTGGAATTCGGGTAACTGTCTTTCGGGTGAGTGGATTTCGGGAAAATGTGACACAATCGTTTTGGTTTGGACACCTGCGTTCATTAGTGTTCAGTTGCGTGAGTATAGACTTGTGTTCCCAACCATCACCGAGCATAGGATAGCATGTCGAAAAATATCGTTTCGAAGCGGCAGTAAACCGGAAAATCTGTTACTAGTTCTGTGCTTGTCTAATCAGGATGCTTCTACTCCGTTGAGCAATGTTCGGGAATGTTCGACTCATTGGGTCTTGTGAAGCCGATAATCCTTCCGGAAAACTTCTTGTGAAGAACATCTGGAAGGAAGAATTGGAATGAGAACTCACGGCTGATTTAAGTGGGAAGTGGGGTGAGTTCTTGAGTTCGCGTTGGTTTCGCGGACCTTTTACTAATCAAGCAGACTGGAAGAAGGCTAGCACCTGTGAAGAGAAATGTTGACGTCTTCACTTGCATGATCACTAAGGCATTCATATGGAGGTAGTAGATCTATCTGCTGGTGCATTTACAGCTGCTCTACATATTTCGTACATGCTCGCAATGAACTAAACGAATGGTCCTTCTGATGATTCATCGGACTTCGACCCGTTAATCCCAAGGCTTTTTTGATCGATCGCCCTCTGACTGCCATTCCGGAGCCAAGTTATGATGGAATTCCGGTCAATAGACATTCCAGATGCCAGAAAGCTCTGGTCTGAAGAATACTTGTTAGAGTTATAGGTCCGACAAAGGTGGAGTGAAAGGAAGGAGAACATTCGACCTGGAATGATAGTGATTAAGATGAGAACTTACCACCTCAGAAATGAAGGTTGGGGAAGGTCGAATTATCACGTTTCCGAGCAAATGGACTGGTCCCTGTGGTTGATATTCGGATGACCAACACTTGTTTGCTAAGACGCCCGCCAATTCGCAAGCTGGCGCCTTTACCTATATTAGATAACCTGGTCTAGACTAGTTTCCCATAGAGGAGGATGTTCGAATCGTTCATTACGAATAATTTTGTTATGTATATCAACCAAATGTAACCTGCTGATATTCCTCCTTATTCCGCGCGGCGAGTGAGGTGAGATGGATCAAGTTACTGCATTCCCGTAGGCAAATGACGTGACTATAGTTTGTCACTAAGTGAGATTTGAAGTCGTGTCCTCATGTGTTATCGACTCGGGTACCAAAAAGAAGTTGAAAAGTAGAGAAGCTTTCACAATGAAGCAAGAAACTTTGCTATCTAACGTCACTCACCGCGTGGAATAAGGGGGATTAACAACACATCGCTGCACGAAGTATCATCTTGACAGCGAGTAAACTGTAACCGCACGAGACGAGGGTGCTTAAGTCCCGAATTGTTCTTGCTGCGCTTTCAATTCAGCCCGCACCATATCAGTGTTGATCCCAGCTCCCAAAGATACTTATCAAATACAGTAGAACCCCGATTATCCACGGAATAGTCTGGCTAGGTCACCGCGGATCACGAAAATCGCGGACAATGCAAAAATTGATTAAAAAAGAGATGCGAACACACAATATTTCAGCACGATAACTATGTTTTATCAATAAAGGAATCATTAAACTATCCATCTATAAGGTTGTGTACACCAGAAGTCAAGTAATGTGAAAGTCATGACCAAAACAAAAATGCAAAATCCTACACCTCACTGATAATTTCCGGGAAAGTCCATAGCATTACTATGGAAATCGCTTTCGCGGATAAACCGCATCGCGGATCATCCGCTCGCGGATAATCGAGGTGCCAGTGTAAATAGAAACCTGTAAATAGAAATACCTCACAGATACACGGGCCGAAGGTTGTGCAGCCCACTGATCATTCACCAAGAGCTGAGGATTGTACCGCTCATGGCAACTCTACACTAGCTGATGATTCTGCTGGCTAGTGAGCATTCAATAATGGATTCCTCGAGTCGAAAAAGACGCACCACGCTAGATATGGGGTAAAGACTAGGGGGCGTTGCTGATTAATGGTCAGCTGCATCCCAATAGGAAGTATCTTGTGTCGGGCGCACGTAGAGAGCATTGCAGACTGTAACATCCCAATTATGAGAACACTTGTAATACTAACTTTTAGCCAACCGCGAGTAATCGGTTACATGTTACTAACATAGTTGTAAGGCATACATTGTCGAAATATTGAACTCCCGGCCCTGTCAGGCTGACGCCATATGAGCCTTAATAAAAATATATATTTTGGAAAAAAAACCATTTTTTCTATTCTTATTTTGTATTTGTTAGTCCCAGTCAGTCAGCGCTTTCTTACCAAAAAGCTCAACGTCGGCCCCTAGGGATCGACGCGGGGCTCAACGTTTTAATGCAATCAAATAAATCAAATGTAATTTAGTGAAATAGAATTATTAAACAGAAAAGATTTTTTTCATTCGATGCAAACAAATTAAGAACAAATGTCGGTGTTAAGTCAGAGCGGACCAAGTCGCAAAATTAAAAATTTCGACTTATTTATAGCTTTAGGTTGAAGCGGGAAGCTGAATTCCACATTTATCAGATTTGTAAAATCACGCGCACAGCAGGAATAACTTATCGAACTTGTCTTGTCTATGAAAACCCCGTATAGCACCAAACTTCAAAATAATTGTTCTCGAAATCATAAAAATGTCACATGGTCCGGTCTGACTTAACACCGACCAAATGTTAACGTGAAAATGTACAGCCCACTCGTAAATTGAGGAATACAATTTGTCATAGCCCATGGTACACAAGATGGTCATCAGATAATAATGATTTTATCTTGTAGCACAATAATTCAGCTTAATAACGCAACTCCTAGATATACTAACCATTCCCGTCAACATGTCGTACATCAGAGCTCCGAGTGACCACCAGTCAACAGCTTTACCGTGACCACTTCTGGTTAAAATTTCAGGTGCCCTAAAAAGAAAAAAAACACATAGCATCAGTGCCGTCGTCATCATAGGCAATCATTGTAGCGCCATCGCATGTATTACGTTTCGTATATGCCATTATTCTACATACTTCCATCATACTCACATATATTCTATAGTACCACAGAATGTGTGCGTAACGATTCCCTCCTGGATGTGTTCCTTGCAGAGGCCAAAATCGGTTAGTTTGACGTGTCCCTGGGCGTCGAGCAGTACGTTCTCTGGCTTAAGATCCCGGTAAATAATGCCGAGATCGTGCAAATGCTCCAAGGCGAGAATAATTTCGCACAAATAAAAGCTAGAAATTATGAAAGAAAAAAAACACGTGAATTACATTTCCTTACGCAACAGCAGCAGCAACGAACCAAAATCGCCGCCTCTGCGCTGCTACTTACCAGGTGGTATCCTCTAGAAATATTCCCTCACGCTCCAAGTGCATGAAAAGCTCGCCGCCACTGAGATACTCAAGGATTAAGTACAATTTTCCGCCTGTCTGGAAGGCGTACGCCAGTTCCACTATGAATGGGTGCTGCAAAGAACAAGCATTTCAATTAGCGTCCTCTCGAGCAGAAGAAGAAGGGCACGGATCGCTCAACGTGCCACACCACGCGCTGAACTTACCTTGACTGCCTCCAGAATGTTGCGCTCAGCACGTGTGTGGGCTGTGTCTTTCTGATTTCTAACTATTGAGGCTTTCTTGAGAACCTTCATGGCGAAGTGGGATCCGGCATCTGCGCCGCTATTTTTGCGGACCTGGGAATAAATAAATAAACAAAAGTGGGTTAGGCGATGACATAGTATTCACATCTCAACGTTTCAATACATTTTGAATGTGCTCTGCTGAGTTGCAATGATTATATGTGTATTGTTTATTGAGAGTATTATCATTATTGGACAGCACAAATGTAAAATTATTAATTCGATCAAACTCGATATGTATCAACTCTAAAATACAGGCTTGAATCTATTTTTCCAGAACAGAGTGTCGCATGCAATTCTGGGCTGAATAACGGTTGCATAGGTTTTGGTAGCAGTTCTACTCAATGCGATATGAAATCATGAATATTTTCATGATTTGAATGTGCATATAGTCCTCTTTTTCGAACAAGCGAAATTTAGAGGAAAAAAGCGTTAGCTTAAACTTAGGAAGAAACAATTCACAATTGCTCTCCCTTAAGGAGTACAAATACTCGCATACCGGGTTTCACAATTAATAATTCTGTTTTGTTTAGTAATTTGACCGAAACGAAGTCGTTCATAGGAGATGATTCCCTACTAATCCCATCAAATATACAACAACACCTTCCTGGATGTTAATCCTGGATTGGATTCTGATTCTGTTGTCGTATCAGATCTTTTACATTACCAGCCACCATCCATTCACAATCGTGTTTGGAAACAGATCGATTATGTTGTGATTCAGCAGCGGTTTTTCAGATGGAATTTCTACGAGATTTTCAGCGGTAACTGTTAATATTCATTGATATTCATTTTTGTATCCAATCTTATTCATGTTGAGTTCATAATTACGCTTGATTGGCTATTACTATATCAGTCATAAAATTTGTTCGCATTTACCCCCGCCTGCCTAGCATTTTTTGCTTAATTGAAGGTAAAACTGTAAAACATGGTGTATTTTCTACTTCTTGGTGTCCATCTTTGTCGATCAATCGAACGTAAATCGAATAATCGCAAAATTGCCTGAGGGCTGTGAGATCAGTTACTCGATTGCACTTATAAAACAAAAATTCGAATAGCAATCGACCGAAAAAATAATTCTCCATCTTTCCATCTTTCTCCAACCAAATGCACAAGGCCAATACAGAAAGTAGTAGACGTTATTTTCAGACCATTTTTCAAATAAATACACCACTGCCTTACACTTTTTTCACTCATTATTCCACAAAGTTCACGATGGATTGGCAACTGGTTTATATTTTTTTGCCAACGCATCTCACAAGCGTATCTATTGCAGCACACGTTTAAACTAGTAAACTCTCTCTATCATCTTACTCTTTCTCTCTCTCTACTTTCTTATTTTTCTCTCTCTACTCTCTTACTCGTTCTCCCTCTACTCTCTTACTATTTCTCTCTCTACTCTCCTACTCTTCCTCTCTCTACACTCATATTCTTTTTCTCTCTACTTTCTTACTCGTTCTCTCTATCTACTCTTTTACTCGTTCTCTCTCTCTACTCTCTTACTCTTTTCCTCTCTTTACACTCTTACTCTTTCTCTCTCTCTCTACTCTCTTACTCTTTCTCTCTCTCTACTCTCTTACTCTTTTACTCTTTTCCTCTCTCTCTCCCTTCTCTTTTTTTTCTACAGCATATTCGCATGTTCACTAATGTTCCTAGAGGAATTTCGCCGTCTCAACGTAGTATTACTTGCGTCATTTTTTGTTAGTACTTATGCGTACTTATGCTCTATGCCGAATAACACACCTTGAATACATTCTGAGTGGCAAATTCTAGAATACGCGTGACCACAGTGCAAGACGGAGAAATTTTCTTCGACGAAAAATTCCCCCGACCAGAACGGGAATCGAACCCGAACCCACGGCATGTTAGGTTTGACGATAACCACTCGGCCAAGGGAGCACAAATCAAATTCTGTATATAATTGAGTCAAAATTAATTTAGTTGTTTTATACACATATATAATCAGATGAATTCAAATTTTAATTCATCCCCTTGAAGTCAGAAAAGTCAGAATATAAATCTCATATTTATGTATTGGTCTCTGTTTGTTTGACACGTTGATCCCAGCATCGGTCCCTTGCCAGTTAACATACACCTTATGGTTGAAATATTACATGACTTGAAAAAAAATCTTTCTTTGAAGTAAAAAAAATGATTCAAAACTGTACATAATCGAGTCTAAAATTAATTGTATATAATCGAGCCCGACTTATATGTCATTGATATACGACAATGCATGAGGAAGTCAATGGATGCAAACAATGTTTTAAAGGGGGACCCCGGTCTGGAAGGTTGAAAAAATCGATTTTTTTTGCATTTTCGGGAACCTTAAATATCCCTAGGTAACGCTTTAGGTATTGTCCTAAAGTTTCGAAATATTCATTGGAATTCGTTCTGCGATACCCCGTGGCTTCAGAACCGATACCACCAGCAAGGTATCGATCTTCAGACAGCATCTACGCATCCGATACATTGCTGGTGGTATCGGTTCTGAAGCAACGGGGTGTTGCAGAACGAATTCGAACGAATATTTTGAAACTTTAGGACAATACCTGAAGCGTTACATACGGGTTTTTGAAAATTGTAAAAATTACGACCATTTTTGTTAAAAATGAGTGATTTTTCATGAAAAATCACTTCATACTTTTGGCTATAACTTTCCAGCGAAATCAAATAACGAAAAATCCTTCCCAAAAGTACAAAAAAAAAATCGATTTTCCGAACTTCCAGACCGGGGTTCTCCTTCAAAACATATATAGGGTTGGGGAAAAAGAAATGTCGTATTTCTGATCGAAATTTGATGCTTTATTTAACATACTTAAAATTATCTAATTTAAGTCAAATATGCACCGTTTTGTCCGCAAACTTGTTGCCATTTAGAAGGCAACTTTTTTATCACCCCCTTAAAAAACCCTCCCTCCTTATTTTCAAAAAACTCAGACAGCCAGTTTTCGCAAGCCTTTTTTGAGGCCAACTTAGTATCACCAAGAGCGTTTTGCATGGACCGGAAGAGATGATAATCACCTGAAGCCAGGTCCGGACTATACGGAGGGTGCAATAGGACATCCCATCCGAGCTCCCGTAGCTTCTGGCGGGTCATCAAAGATGTGTGAGGCCGAGCGTTGTCCTGGTGGAAAACAACACCATTCCTATTGATCATTTCTGGCCGCTTCTGGTCAATCGTCTGCTTCAAACGGTCAAGCTGCTCACAGTAGAGAACCGAGTTGAGGGTCTGGCCATAGTTGAGCAGCTCATAGTGGATGATTCCCTTCCAATCCAACCAAACACACAGCAAAACCAGGAAGGTTTTGCTGTGTCGATCCGGGCTTGGCGATGGTTTGCTCCGGCTCACCGCGCTTCGACCACGACATTTTTTCGCTTTAGGTTTTCGTACGTGATCCACTTTTCATCACCAGTCACCATCTTCTTCAAAAATGGGTCGAATTCGTTCCGTTTCAGCAGTGCATCGCAGACGTTTGATTTTTTGATTTTTTGCGTCAACTCGTGTGGCACCCATACATACAGCTTTTTTTTGGAATCCAATCTTCTGCAAATGGTTCCAAACGGTTTTATGGTCTATACCCAGTTCCTGGCCAATCGAGCGAGTGCTCACATGCCGGTCTACTTGGATGATTTCAACGATTTTATCGGTTTCCACGACGATTGGCCTACCAGTACGGGGTGTATCTTCGACAGCCACAAAACGACACTTGTAGCACAGATTGTCGTCTTTAAATAGCCATATAGTATGACCCGATGCGACAAGTACAAGATATGTTTAAGTGTTGCCATATATTGACAATATACGACATTTCTTTTTCCCCAACCCAATACTTCCAATAGAAAAAAAAACAAGAAAAGGAGAAAGTAAACGGTGAAATTAGAAGATAAATAACAGACGATGAAATAAAAAACGAAGAAAAAAGTTTGTTTGAAGAAAAAATGAAAATGAAAAGACCGAAAAAATACACATGTGAAAAGCGATTTCCCGAAAAAAAAATTAAAAACGAACTAGTAGATAATGAAGAATAAGAATAAAACAAAAAATTACAAAAATAGAAGAAAAACATTTAAAAAAGCAAGTTACTTGATCGATTTTTTGCATTACAGAAGATTTTAACTAGAAAGTTTACCTCTAGGATCGAAAATAGCCCATTAGAAGATCAATCGATTAAGGGTTCAGGGATTGAAGTCAAATCCATTTGCTTACTAAGAGGTCGCACAATCATTCGGCTGCGAAAACTCCCGAAAGAAGCAAGCATTTGATTTAAAGAACCAAGGATCCTTTATGCACCACTTTGACTCTAAAAGATAACACGCATCGTCAGAGACGTCGTACAGCGCGTGAGAGGTTGGTCTGTTAATGGTGCACGCTACAGGACCATGATTACCAGCTTTTTACCACAATCAAGTGTCAATCATGTGCAAAAGCTGTGGTTTCAACAAGACGACGCAACGTGCCACAATTTATTTATTGGAAGAAATTTTTGGCGAACGAATAATTTCGCATAGCGGGACCTGTGAACCGGCTATTTGAAGTCTCTGATTTATGTCGATAAGCCGCAGATCATTGACACTTCGGAAGAAGGGTTTTGCTGAGTCACTCTCATCAACAAATCATCAAACAAAAAAGAGCCAACTGCATTTCATGTTGAGCCTTTTTCAAGATTGCTTTATATAATGCTCCATTTTCATTCACAATAAATCAATTACCAGTCCTCCTCCGTGCACGCTCCTTTCTTCTCACGTTCATTCGTTTCATTCTTCACACTGAAGCAAAATTCACAATCGCCATTTTCAAAGTGAATTGAAGCTTCGAGCATTTTTATATTTAAATCAATGTTCCGTTGTTGTATTGAAAAATTCACTGAAACACTGAAACGGTGGAGTTGTGGTAAGCGTGACTGCTGTGCTCTCCAATGCCTTTTTAATACTATTTTTTTGAAAGACAGTACGAGACTATTCATAGCTGCGAGCATTCTTTCGTATGGGAAATGAAACAGTTTTACGTTGATAATGAATATAGTCCAGTTTCTGTTGAAGGAAACCACAGAAATTAAATCGATATTTATGTATGCTCAGAGAATAAGAGAATTACAGAATGAAAAATTGGAATATTTTGCAGGAGAATTCGGAAAAGTTGAAATCCCTGATGTTCTCCATTGATATCGTACTAAATCCGGAGTTGTTACATCGGGACATCGGTAAGATGCTGGGAATCGTCCAATTCACGGTCAGCAGAGTACTAAAACGATACTTCGAGAACCTAACCATCGACCGGAAGGTGAAGAACGGAAAAAATGGATGCTCCGTCAGTGAAAAGATCACAAGCGCGTAGTTAAGCAGTTTAGACGTGATCCGAGAAGTTCGGTCCGGGATGTCGCCAATAAGCTGAATTTGTCAAGTTCATTCGTCCAGCGGACCAAGCAGCGGGAGGGCCTGCGTACATACAAGGTTCAGAAGGCTCCTAACCGCGACGAAAGGCAAAACATGGTGGGGAAGACGCGAGCCCGGAAGCTGTACACCGAAATGCTGACGAAGCCGCATTGCCTGGTAATGGACGACGAAACCTACGTCAAAGCGGACTTTCGTCAGCTGCCGGGCCTGTTGTTCTTCTCCGCAGAGGACAACTTCAGCGTTCCGGAGGAGATTCGCAAGTAGAAACTATCCAAGTTTGCCAAAAAGTACATGGTGTGGCAAGCGATCTGCTCTTGCGGAAAGCGGAGCGCCCCCTTCGTGATGACCGGCACGGTAAACGGGCAGGTTTACCTTAAGGAGTGCCTACAGAAGCGCTTACTCCCACTATTGAAGCAGCACGAGGGCCCGACCATCTTCTGGCCGGATCTCGCTTCGTGCCACTATTCAAAGGACGTGTTGGAGTGGTACGAAGCCAACGGAGTCACCTTCGTGCCAAAGGAAATGAACCCGACCAACGCGCCGGAGCTTCGCCAAATAGAGAAATATTGGGCGATTATGAAGCAGGCCCTCCGGAAGAACTCAAAAGTTGTCAAATCGGAGGCGGACTTCAAGAGAAAATGGATTTCTGTTCAAAAAAAACTACAACCTGACGTTGTACAGAACCTTATGGACGGGGTAAAGAGGAAGGTGCGAGCATACGGGCTTGGGCTCGAAGTATGAATAAAAAGAAAATGCCAAAAGTTGTTTAATAGTTTTTATTTTACTGTCTAAAATTTTCAAAAGGATCGGTCTACTGGGCAAATTTCTACAGCGTTTTTTCCGTGATGCAATTTGATGTGACACACCCTTTAGACTTTGTTGTCCAACTGAAATAAATTACGTTAACGCATTGAGAAATCAACTATTCCGTATAAAATATGTATACGATGTGATGGAGTAAAATGTTTCTTGCATGTGATTGGAGAATTTTGAACGAGAATTGTGTTTGATAATAGTGAAAATGATTAAACAAGGGTCAATACTGCTTTTTTAAGCATTCAAATAACATCAACCAACAATTTTCATTCCATTTTCAACCATCTGAAAGGGCTTACGGGCTTGCTAATCTGATAGGCCTAATTGCTTTACACTATCGTAGATGTCCACACTGTTCGTAATCGTGAATTTGTTGATTTTTTCTATTATAGCCAACAATCTTGAAATCCATTTAGAAGATCAATCAACGAATAGCTTTGGGATTGAACCGAATTGAACGTAAGAAAACTTTCGAAAATATTCTTATAGAAAAAATCAATTTTGAGCAGGACAAAGTCAAGTTAGTATTGAAGTAAAAATAGCTGGATATAATATTTAAATAAAAATGGCAAGGAATTAGTGTTTCGAATAAAACAAAATTCATGGCCAAATTCATGGAATGAACCAATTTGGAGCCCGGATTTGTTAGAAATATGAGCTAGAATCTATAATATGTCTTGTCTTAGCGCATGTGCATAAATCCGCAGTTTTGGAGTTCATTTTTTCGATAATCGAACTAATTTGATTGTTTTATTGCACATGATGGATTTTGAAATCGACCAACCGAAAGACTACTGGGATGGTTCACCGTTTGGGGATAACAAAGCCCACAGCAATTAATAAAATACACAACATCCATATCCCGGTGGTTTTCAATCAACCGTTTTAATTGACGATAATGTATGTGTATCATAAAAAGAAGTGAATCGGTCAATCAAATCATAGTTTTTGCGGCTCGTCAACCAAACATATATTAATTATTTCGATGATCCAAGGCGAGGTGCGCTATGTTGATTGTCGTACATTGGGAACCAATACGTCATATCATAGAGATTAGATAAGATTTAATTTCTTGTCAACAATGCAGTCTCGCCGGCCAACGAGTGACCGTAATAATATGTACTGCTGTTCATGACCGATATGCTGTTACCACAATTGTTTAGCACCCTGTATAGAAGTGACAGAGGAGGTCAGTGGAAAGAACTTACTTGGAAAACTTTTCCATAACCACCCTTTCCCAGCACTTTCTTCAGCTCGAAATCCCTGGGGTTGAGCCGGACCATGCCAGGGTTAACATTGTGCTCCGACAGTGTAATGGTCTCCGCCCCTTCGGCGGCTAGATCGCTGTTGATGTGCAACTCCGGCTCCAGATCGACCTGAAATGATAAGAAAGGAGCAGAAAAGAATGCAATTAGTTATCTGGACGAGGGTGGATGTGTTGTTGGTGGCTATCTTGGTTCTCAATCGAGTGGGAGAACGAACGAGTGAAAAGCAGCAGCAGTAATCGGGGAAAGCAAGTTCAGCCAAGTCACTGCGCTCTTGATGCGCGCGGATTGTGTGTGTCTCTGTGTGTAGTTGATGGGATAAAGTGAGGCGCCCCGGCCGCGCAGAGGGTCTTTAGGGGGAGTACCATGAGTGCGCCGTGGTCAGCGATGAAGAGCAGGCTAGACACGCCAAAATTTTTATTTCTATTTCGGTACCCTCACTATTCTTCGTTTCCGTGTTTGCTGAAGCGTTGTAGTTTTCACTGTGTATTTGAGAATAACTGAATAACTGAGCGGTGGGTGCTGTTTGCTGTCAGAGAATGTTGTTGCGAGCTGCATCCGCGAATCTCTGCGTGTGATCATAAACGAGAGTAAGCGGAAATGTTTGAAAAATATCAGGTTGGGGAAAAAATAATCCATTTTCTAGTGAAATTCAAAACTTTTTTAATATGCTTCTGATTTTCGATTTGGGTCAAATATGCACCGATTTGTTGTAAAATATATTCTAAAGGTAGCTTCATAATGCCTCTTCAATAGAAGTGGTGGTGCTTATTGGCGAAAAACTCAAGCAATCTACTACATTCTAATCTTGATCCAAATTTCTGATCACCCAGGAAGTTTTTCAATGCGAGAAAAAGGTGATAATCGCTCGGTGCCAGGTCCGGACTATATGGTGGATGCAATAAAACATCTCAATCAAGCTCTCGAAGTTGTGTGGCCTTGCGTTGTCCTGATGGAACACAACACCTCTTCTATTGGCCAATTCTTGTCAATCGCTAGCTTCAAACGGTCCAAATTCAATTTCAGCGGCCTGGCTTGCATTTTAGCCTTTATAAAAGAAATAGCGTAAAATGTACCGATTTTTCTCTTTGTTGACCTCCATTGTTAACACCCTGTAACTCGCAACAGAATAGAACAAACAAAAAACAGCAAGTCATTTTTTTTAATGTGAAATGTCACCTTTACAACGAGCCTTGAAAGTGTATGATCGATATAACGCGAGATATCGATCACTACAGCCAGCTACCGAGAAACTAATTGTTACTCGTTAGATGAAAGAATAAGGTGGGTTCCGTATAATTAATATTGTATTGTATTCACAAAATTAAAAATTTCCTGCAGACAACATATTATTCTCCCTGAAACAACTTCATTTCTAATTCACTTACGTTTAGTTTCCTTATTCTCTCCTTCTGTCTCTATTTTTCTCCTCTTCATAATTTCTTATAATCGTTGCATTCTAATTCAATAATAATATAATTTTCTTCAGGTAATGGATAGTAATGGCAAAATCGTGACAATGATATTTTTTCACCTTGACGTTCCATTCTCTCCCAATGGCTGCACAATCCAGATTGCTTCGATGAGGAGCGCCGACCGATAGGGATGTGACACTAATGCTTTACTTGTTCCCCATACTAGTATTTCAAGAAATCGTAAATGAAATTATCAATCACGTTAGATATAATCATATATTCTTCGTAGTTTAGAAACCTATTCAAAAATAATATTCACGCTTAGACTTCGGATAATAAAATTCATGAGAATTTTTAATACAAAGTTACGTGTAGAACCTATTTTTATCAATTTTGTAGCTTTTTTCGAGACATACAGGGGAATGTGCTCCCGTGGCCGAGTGGTTAGCGTCATAACTAACATGCCGGGTGTTCGGGTTCGATTCCCGTTCTGGTCGGGGGAATTTTTCGTCAAAGAAATTTCCTCCGACTTGCACTGTGATCACGCGTATTCTAGAGCTTGCCACTCAGAATGCATTCAAGGCGTGTTATTGGGCATAGAAATCTCAACTAAGTACTAATAAAAATGACACAAGTAATACTACGTTGAGACGGTGAAGTTCCTCTAGGAACGTTAGTGCCATTGAAGAAGAAGAAGAAGAAGAAGGGGAACTTCGATATAACGTACATTTCACTTTCAAAATTGTACGTTGTATTGCTGTTTGAGTGAGGTTATTAATAAATGATTTTGCTTTTTACGAGGGGGATGCGTGCCGCGTAAATTCCAAAAACCGCGTTAATTTCAAAATGCGCGTAAAACCGCATAAAAATACACCGGGTGATTTTAAAAATCCGTGTATAAATCTAACAAACAGTGAATTGTTAGTTAAGATGCAATCCATATTCTAACAATTGATTAAATGATTTTTTTTGCATGCTACAACCATGATACCTATATCTCCTTACTTATTTCGTGAAAAGTCACATCAATTAGCGTATTGAATTTTTATGCGGTTGATTCGTGCTGCGTAAATTTCGATATCCGCGTATAAAAAAACGCGTAAAAGGCGGCTTCAGTGTAGTCCAACTAGAAGATTAAGCAAAACTTTTTCATGATGTTCCCCTTCATACTGTTGATTAAAGGTTGATCCATTCAGATATATCTCTGAATTTGTGGAAGGTACGAAACATGTTTTTATCAAAACACAGATCATTTATTGTTCTTTCAAAAATATTCAAAATATTGTTCCGTCACAGATTTGATGAATTTTTGTACTTTTCTTCGGATATTTTCATCAAAGTTTGGACTCTCTGTTGGTCAACCTCAGCGACCATTTTATTTAAAAATGTTTGATTGATTGGATTTATTCACGATTTTATTTTCTCAATAAAATTCTTTAAAAAAATATTAAATAATAAATACTAAATTATTTTTGTTTTTGGGTTAACGTATACCGTTTTTATTCCTGAACTATTTGGTTAGCCTACTCCCTTCCGAACAATAAGATGCTCTCAAGCCTGAAAGCCATTCCTGTAATCGCCTCCTCGTTTGAATAAAATCTTTTTCCCACCAATCATTCAATCATATTGGGGAATAAATAGTAGTCAGATGAAGCTAAATCTGGGGAATAAGGAGGATTGAAACGAGTTGAAACTCTATTTCCATTAATTTTACGACCACAGCAAACATTTATGTTTGAAAAAATATAATTACCAGAACGATTTGCATACCAATCGAATTGGAAATTCTCTAAGAATTGTTTCATATGTTATGCATTACGATTCCCTGATTCATAAATGGTTTAAATCAACAAAAATTGGATGTTTTGTTCTGTGAATTTCTGTGTCTACCGGCCTGTGCTTTCTATACCGAGGAACGAGAGAGGTCGTGAGGTATACTGATTTTTATATACCACTGCGAGCGTGCGTAAAGCGATCGCTCGAACTGCAAATGCAGCGTTCGTTCATACGGACACTGTGAAGAGAGGATATATTGCTAATGAATCCTGTCTTTTTATACCTTATTGGGTATAAATAAGCCATTCGCGATTTATTATACTCATTCTCACTTCAACTAGCAAGCAGTCGGCAATTTTTCTGATGTCACACATATCGTTTTTGTTCGATACAAAGATCAAAAGCAAAATCATTTCGGAGGATCGAAAAAAAAAGAAGCTTTTTGTCGATATTTTAACGTTCGAGAGTGTAAATGTAGTATAATGAAAATCTAGTAGTGATGAAACGGATAGTAGTTTGGCCGTTTTGGATAGTTTGGTAGTTTTGGATAGTTTCAAATAAGCAAAGAACATCAATCAAAACTATTTATTCAAAATTGAAAAAAATGACTCTTCAGGGATGATAATGTGGAAGAGGATGCACTTACTCCATTTCAAATCAAATCAAACGAAGCAAAAGAGACGAAACTGAATTAAACCTTACAAGAAAGCTCACGACACCTTTTGGAACTGTTTAAACGAAGTGGCAAATGAAAATGATAGTCAGCGTCGCGTTTAGGAAAAAAATCCCATTGCTAACTTCTTCACTTCACTTCTTTGTTTTTAAGAGGCTCTAAACTTTGCAGTTGATTCGTCTCTGAATTTCTAACGAAATCCACTGATATGCGAAAACATTTTGTATCGTCCGCAATCACGTTTGGTCACTTAAGGTTGGTGGTCATTAAACTCTAAGTAGTGCTGAATATTAAGTTCTAACAAACCTTGCCAATTGGGGGTAGACAAAGTTTGCTAGAGCTTATCATTCAGCACTTTGCAGTAGTGTTTACAGTGAAGGACTGTTCTCTGAAGCTGGCCTGGTGTACGAAACAAAGCGTAATCGATTGGTAAAAAAAATTATAACAAAAGTCATAGTGTTAATAAATTAATAAAGTTTCAAGTCTCTATATTTTTTGAGAACACTCTACCCCTCATCAATCAAACATACCTTTTCCTTTTTATGTTGAAGAATTCTTATAGAATCATCAAAATAAACTGCAATTTTAGTTGCACATACAGCATCTCTCTCAACAAGGACATTCAATATTTGATATATATAAACCAGGACATCAATACAAATATTTTTGCTTTATACTCAAAATACGGTACAAATTGATAAAAAGACGGGAAAATTTGCTGCTTCTCGGCTGATTTGGCATGGAACTACTCTATGTCGAAAAAAAAAAAAAAAAACACAAACAATTAGGTAGTTTTTATTTGTACATGGACTTTTCAAACGACCCTCGAATGTGTATGTAGCTTGCGATGGATAATACTTCGAGTTAAATAGAGCCAGAGAAATAGGCCAAGGAAAAAATTCAGAGACGAATCAACCCAGGAAATTGAAAGCCTCGCAAATAATGTATTCAAAACATACCCGGTTTCAATAATATAGTGATAGTGATAGTGAGTGAGTTGAGTACACAAATAAAACGGTTCGTAATTGATGAACATTTTCTTGCTCTCCGGTTCACTTGGAACACCTACGCGACCTGCTCTATAAGCTATAGCTTTATTAATGCTATCATAAGGCCTCAGCAAAAACCACAAACCACCACAACACAGCAAAACACGCAGAAAATCAATTAGAATGTATTATAACTGGAGTGAAGTGAAGCGGAATGAAATGAAGTGAGGAAAAAGGTCTACACTAATGCGACCGAGAAAACGTTGGAAAAAAAATTAAACAGACTAATCACAATGCAATTCAAACCGCTGACATATCTTCGAACTTGAACTTTTTCTCGTCCACCACTGTAAGGCCAATTCCACCCATAATAACTCATACACGTGTGAGCGCAAATGTGCATCGTCATCTGAACCGCCAACCGAGGCTGTACAAGGCGCGCGCGGTGTGGATTGCAAGTCTTTTCGTGGAATGCCTAATTAATTCGCGCGAATAGCGTAGAATTTACACTTTCGATTCGTGGAAATCAACCGCCGCCACCCGACCTTAAAACGGTGGTAAACATGAAACACCGAACAATATTTTAATTATTTCGACCAAAGTTGTTGCATTGCGATTGACAGCGAGAAGTTGGAACCATCTACTCGAACAAAACGCTCCGGCGGAAGATTTACGTCATCTCAATATTGATCTATGACATCGCGCATTCGCGGATTTGTTTATCCGGAATTTGTTAACAAACGTTGAGCGCGAAGCCCCAACATGAGCGGCAATATCCGTACGTCATCGTCTGCAATACTACGTGGGTGGACTCTCTCGATAGTAAAACCGAGTTATTGTGTTGTGAAGGTTGCCGGCTGTTGTTTGGCTTGTGTAGTGAGTGAAATTGGCTGCAATTGGATATGTGTGATTCACCACTATCGGTGGTGGTCCGGTCTAAGCCCGAGTGTTGTTATGATGCTATAGCCAACTCAAAATACGAACACGTCATACAATGGAAATATCGTCATCCAGAATGATGAAACTCCCACGCGGTCAGGAATGAATGTTTGCTCGTTACGCTCCGCTTAGTCAGACTGACTAAGCAAAGCGAATCAGACGGAGGTGGTTGTCGAAACGTTTAGTTTCGGGAATAGTGCAATTGCATTTTTTTTGCATAATAGCAATATAGCGCAACTGCTCATTAGAAACCCATTCAGAAATTCTCCACCGAAGGAAAACCCCAAACCACACACATATTTCAACGAAACAATCATCAATTTGCATAACACGATTCGCAGGCTGCAGCAACAAAATATGCACACACTTCTTTTGAGATGAAAAAGAACACGGAAGCCGCCAGCTCGACTCGGGCTGGTTGTTGCTGGCCCTCTGACACCTGTATATTGAGTTTCCTGAGTTTTACTGCCGCTTTATTAGTTTATATTTATATTTGCCACACATCCAATGTATCACATATCGTTGGCCGTGAAACTAAGCCTATCCTTATTTGATCGCTATAAATACCCCACTACTGACACCGGGTCTTCAGAGTGACGTTTGACATTTGCATACCGCTCAACTTTGCACAACTAATAAACGATAGTGATGATAGCCGCAGTGGAGAGAACACCACTCTCGGAGAATAACGAGTTTTTAAAACAGATACATGGCGCGTGGAAGGTGGGGAAAAAATGAATGGAAAGCGGCCGGTTTGAAGTGCATGCGAACTGTGCACTCAAAAAGTGGAACCGATTATACTGTTTTGGGAATGTGGTTGACTAGTGATGTACAAATGGTGGCATTTGGAACATTCCTGGCGTAGTTTGAACTAGCTGCAATAATTTTGCGAAAAGGAACAAAACTATCAATTTTCACGAAAATCTGGGAACCACTATCGGTTTGGTATAGAATGGCTGAAAATAGCGTTGTACCAGCTTCTAGCTTCTAGGCGCCTGTCTAACACAGATCGATGCAACTACGGAGTCTATAAGATATTCTACATGCAACAAAAGAATAAAGATTAAAATTTCAAAACTAAAAATTGAAAATTTGCCATCAATTGGCCATAATTTGTGTAAAATATGTCAGTACAGGTCGGACTCGATTATCCGGGATTCGATTATCCGGAATTTTAGACTCGATTATCCGGAGTATTTTATTTTTTATTTTCGGAAGTTTTGAATAATTTGTATAATAATTCCATATTGAATAGCCAATATGGGTATCAAATGAAAGGGCTAGTGGAACACAGTTATTTATGAAAAATGCTAATCCAAAATGGCCACCACCACAAGATGGCGCCACATATATTTTTTCACAACCCCATAACTATGGGTATCAAATGAAAGGGCTTGACTAGTAGAACACAGTTATTTATGAAAAATGCAAATCCAAAATGGCGGCCACTACAAAATGGCGGATTACATATTTTATGTATCAAATGGAAGGGATTGACTAGTACAACACAGTTATTTATGAAAAATGCAAATCCCAAATGGCCGCCACCACAAGATGGCACCATATTTTTTTTCACAACCCCATCAATATTGATATCACATGAAAGGGATTGACTAGTACAACACAGTTATTTATGAAAAATGCAAATCTAATAAGGCCGCCACCACAAGATGACACCATGTATATTTCTTTCACCTTTAATTCTACGAACATTCAAACAGGTCAAGCTGAATGAAACTTTTTAAAAAGTAATTAGTTATTTGGGGACTGCGGCCATCTTGGATTTGGATTTTTCAGGATCTGCTATGTTCTACTAGTCCAGCACTTTCATTTGATATCCATATTGATGAGGTTTACAAAAAACATATATGGCGCCATTTTGTGTTGGCGGCCATTTTGTATTTGTATTTTTAAAAAATAAAAAAAAAATCATATCAATCCCTTTCATTTGATATACAGGTCGGACTCGATGATATACAGACTCGATTATATGTGATTCGATTATATACAATTTTGGACTCGATTATATACAGTTTGGATTTTTTTTTATATTTCACATATGGCTTACTTCAAGAAGAAATGTAAACTTTCAACGTCAAGGTAAAGTTGAGTGGCTATTACATGTAAGATGGGGTAAAAATCGTGATTTTCGAAGATTTTGCTTGAATTTTCACCAGGAATTGTTTATATCGATATTGCAACCAAATTAGTAAAAATATAAGTTGGGCTTCAAAGAAAAAATTGTAGAGCGTTTAAAGAACTTCAATTTAATTGATAGAAACAATCTAATTTACTATAAATTTTTAGGATAAAATAAAAAATAACACATTCAAAATTACTAACTTTTAAGTTATCAGTTCCAAAATGTTATTGTAATCCACTAATTTAGTTGTTCCACTAATATATCCTGTACTAAATTTTCTCATTTTTCAAATGAAAGCATCAGAATCGTCTTCCGTAGCGTACTTTTTAATGTAGAGCCAGTCTGAGTCAACAAAGTCCGAAACAAAAAAATTTTCTATAACTCTGTCATTGTTGAAATTCCAACATATGCGTAGGAGGATTTTTTTCATCAAATATGATCGTCACCTCCTGAGATAATCTGGATAAATCTGGATAAATGTTATCTGACTTTAAGGGGATGAATTAAAAATCAATTTTCTCTTTTATTTTCAAACACAAAAAATACATGCAAAAAAAACAAATGAGAAAAAAAAAATTGAGTCGATTATATACAGTGAAAAGCAAATCTTGGATTTACATTTTTCATAAAAACTGTGTTTTACTAGTCCAACCCATTCATTTGATACCCACATTGAAGCGATTCTGAGAAAATATGTAATCCGCCATTTTGTAGCAGCCTCCATCTTTGATTTACATTTTCCATAAATAACTGTGTTCTACTGGTCAAGCCTTTTCATTCGATACCCATATTGATGGGGTTTTGGGAAAACCCACATTGATGGGATTTTTAGAAAATATGTACATAATCCAGGTAATCCGGCGGTACTGGCCGCCATCTTGGATTTTAAAGTTCATATAATAGGCAGTTTTATAATGACACCAGAAATAAAAATGTGTTCCAAATTTCAGATCAAACGGTCAACAGGAAGGGGGTTAAATTTCCATTAATGTGGCACAGCGCTACAAAGTTACAAAGTCACAAACATACAAACGGGTAAAAGCTAGATAAAACCGTTTAATCAATAAGTGCAAATCATAATTATATTTGGTTGAAAAAGTGAAAAAAAACGGAGTGAAAGTGAAACAAAACGGAGTGAAAAAAAAATAAAACTTCAGATAATCGAGTCTGACCTGTATTTTTCATGGAAATATCGCAAAAGTCCCAAAGATAGTATTGTAAAAGAAAGGCATGAAAATTTACTTTATACATGATCTCAGAATTTGTTCATTACCAAAAAAATAACACAGGCGTGAAGATGTGGAAATTTGGAATATACTGAAACAGTTGGTTGGGACGTCTCATTTCTTTGTCCGAAAATAAAATTTAAAGATAAGATTCCTAATTTTGGACGTCCTCATAGAACTTCATTGTTTCGGGAATGCTGTCGGTTCACTGTTGGATAAACCTTCGCAATGTGATGTCATAAAATCATGACTCAAAAATGAAAAGAAACGCCTCTCTGGTTTCGACATATGTTATGTGAAAAATCCTCAGCTTTCCAGAAGAAGTATAAAAAAATAGCGCCTTTGGCCTCGAGACCATGAAAACAATAAAAAACGAATACAATCAATAATAACTAGAGCAGAATTCGAATTTTCTATTGAATGGTATTCTTTCAAAAAAGGTTAGGTGATTGGCTTTAATTTGATATGTCGATCATCTGAATCGGTCTCGTAGCTCAAAAGTTATGAATTTTTGAAAAAAGTCATTTTTGAAAAAAGGGGAAAAAGTTGATTTTTCGGACAACCCTGAAATGGAAATAGTCACCCTAATGAAAAAATAAAAAAAAAATCGGGTCAAATGTTTTGCAATAAAGAACAAAAACTAGCAATTTTCACGAAAATCTGAGAACCACTATATCGGTTTGGCATGGAACATCTGTATAATTGAAATAGGCATGATTTCGAGATCAGGGCCCACAATTGATCATATTTGTGTGTTATTATAGATCAATTGCGTCCACGCAACAATCATTGGTGATAGAGATCTATTGACGGTCGGAGTTCTGTCGTCTCTCCATTCATACAAGCTTTGCTGCTTGCAACAAGAAACGTCGGGCTGTTGTGCTATTAATACCACAACAATGTTCATATCAACTGTCTCCGCTGCCCGGACTACATGGCTAAATGGCGACTGTGTGATTTACAATATGTATAGATACGATGAACATGTGACATGTATACATGCAAAGGAGCCTAAATAGATGAACAAATAGGATAAAAGAAATTGAAATAGGTACGCATTTTCATTTATTGTAAATATAATTTTGTCTGGCTGAATGTTATTTACTTCTAATTAATTACTTTTAACAAAGGGCAACCAATTCCGATTGACTTTTAGGTTCAGCTGGCCATGTTTTTCTGCCACTTCCGGCTTTTATGTCGATGGTCAGATTGTGATTCAATGAACTCTCAAATGAAAATAAACTAAACTTAAACAAACTCTAAATGAAATTTAGAAATTTTCACGCAAAAAAATGGCAGCATTTTGTGGGTTCGGATTTTTTCGTGTACAACCTTCAACCAACTATAATGATTCTATTGGAGCTCTTACTGTTTGTGCTATTGAGTGTTTCATTGTACGATTGATCCAGCATCGTTGACTAATAATCTATTTGTTGCAACGATTATGAGTGAACATGGGGAGCTTTTGATTGTCCGAAGCTGAATGCACATGGAAATTATATCCAATTTAAGTAATTTTTTTACAGCCCAAATTGGTTATTTTTTGTTCATTTACAAGCACCGCTTCCACGCCATTATGACTTGTTCAACATTTACACAGCTGATTGAAAAAAGTGTACAATGTTCTTAGTATCTTTGTTTGTCTGAATTCTGTGGAAAAAAGTGAACTCCGGTGAACCACACATACTGCTTATCTTATCGTTGCTCTTCGGTGATGGTATAAAAGACGATGGTAATAAGCGTGTTCCTTGCACTGTATGATGTGATAGCGATCTGCAGGCAGTATAGATTCGACTTCTCCCAAAATGATCACCATCGGTTTGAAAGCAGTACTGATCCTAGTTTTCCTTCTTCTGGAACAGGCTACGTGTCTCAACAGAACCAACAACGCCAGGCAAGTGTCATCGCGTGAAAATCTTGACCACTTGTCTGAAATTTTCTCTTTCACTACCAGAGCGTCGCCACAGTTAGTCACGGACTGCACGGATGCGTCCCCGGTCACCAACGGAGTGTACCGAATCCAGACGTCTCCGCACACGGAACCCTTCCCGGTCTTGTGTATCCGTCGGAAGGATAACCGCGAGTGGATGGTCATTCAGCAACGTTTCGATGGCTCGATAGATTTTCAGCGCAACTGGCAAGACTACAGGGATGGCTTCGGGGATGTCAGCGATGGAGGAGAATTTTGGTTGGGACTACAGAAAATACATGACCTTACGTCGTCGGCAGCATACGAGCTGGCCGTCGAGATGACAGATTTTATTGGTGCCTATCGCTTTGGACTGTACAGTTCGTTTGTGGTTGGTAGCGAAGAGGAGCAATTCCCACTGAAATCTTTGGGACAATACAGTGGGGACGTGGACTGTATTTCGGCGCATCTTGGCAAGAAATTCACCACGTTCGATAACGATAACGACGGGTTTCCCGAGTGGAACTGTGCGGTGCGTCATCAGGGCGCGTGGTGGTACGACCGGTGTTACCTGAAGTATGAAAATTATGAGACGATTCTGATGGTTCAATTAAGAAAAAGTATGTTAACCTTCTTTTTTTTTCCAGTGGATCAAACCTGAACGGATTGTATAGAAATGCGGCTAGCGACCTGGCAATTACTTGTATCAACCTCGGGAGTCCGTTGTTCAAGGGTCTCAAACAGACGCGGTTGCTGATAAGGAAGCGTCAATTGTGAAGGAAGAGAAAGGACCTACTTCAAAAAAATTAAATTATGAAACAAGGTTTCCATGAGTTTTATTTACTTAATATTTATGATTATAATTTTTTTTAAACATAAAGTTCTAGCAACATAATTTTACCTTCATGAAACGTGGTATTGAAATAGTTTTATTTATTATCAGGAGATGTAACCTTTCGTTTATTTGATTTAGACATGAACATATTTATTTTATCCCAAACAACACAATATCGCCTGTTCGTCGTGAAAATACTCCACTGTTCACAGTTAGACCATAGAGCGGGACCGTTTAAGATCCATTGTTGCGTTATTAATAGCACAAATAGTCCTATGTTTCCGTTGTATACAGCAGAGCGTGTACGGACGATAGAAATAGGGTGGATCTCTATCACTTAATGATTGTTGCTTGGACGTGGAAATGGTTATTCTATAATAATGGATTATCAGGAGATTTTGAAAAACATAATCTTATTTTAGAACTTTAGAACTCGGGAATCTTTGGGTTGATAGAATTCGAATGAATGTTCTCCATGTACACGTCTCCGGGATGAGTGGGTTTCAAGTAAACATTGTAAAATTATATCAATTCTAGACATTGTTGAATTATTCGGAAGTCTGTCAAAGTCTTATCAGAAAAGTAAATGACAGCTCCCTTTGAATAACACAGAAGCAAATCTTTTAACAAATACAACTTTTAAGGATTTGTTTCCGAAATGAACAATGAAATCTTGACAACGTAATGGGAAAAAGTAATGAAAAAAAAATTATGCAAAAGATAATGTAGGTTCAGATTTAGTATAATTTCTAACTTTTTTTTTTCAAAGTATACAAAACACACCATCCGGTAAAACCTTTAACGAACACTTCTGGGACACTTTGGAACATGGAAACGTCATTTGTTGATAGAGGACTATGATTAGTTCTAAAACAATAGACTTACAACAACTGATCTAGCATCAATCAAAATGGTAGGCAGGGGATATGTAAATAATAATGTGTCATTCTGTTCATATTCAGTGTGGAAGATTGGATGTAATCTCGAGTGCTGCTGAGTGTACTTACGTTTGTACGTAGTTGTGAGGACAGGGACTTGACAAGGAGGGTGGTGCTGCTGTGATCGATGCATGCGTTTTCGAAGAAGAATTCTATAATTTAGTGCCACTTCTCTCCGTCGTTTTCTTACCGTAGGCGAACCAAGCATATTGTTGTTCATCTGTAAGGACGCAGAATAGAGTGAATGTGAACAAGTGGAAACATTTATATTTATGAATAGATCAGTTGTATGGATTTCTAAACAACTAGCTGACCCGGCAAACTTCGTCCCGCCCAAAAGTTATTTTTCGTTATCACATCCACGATTTCTTAATAAGCGCCCGTTCATGAGCCAATCGCAGAACTGTTCATTGATTGATCTTGTTATCTACCCTTTAAAATTATTTTCTACAATAAATTTTCAGTACTTCTACCAAAACTCGACATTATAATATCAGATTATTTTCAGACACAATTCTCGTGCAAGATGTCATACCATCATAGGGGTCATATTATCATAGAAACATTCCTCCCAAAAACTCTCACATCCCAAATTTGGCTCCATTTGCTTGATTAGTTCTCGAGTTAAGTAGAAGTTTGTGTTTCATTTGTATGGCAGCCCCCTTGCCTTTGAAGAGGGGGTAGGTGTGTCGAACCACCATAGAAACGTTTCGTGCCCGCTAGAAACCCCCCCCCCCATAGAGATGGGGGTAGAGAGTCTAACCATCACAGAAACATTTATTGAACCTTAAAACCTCAACATGCCAAATTTCGTTTCATTTGCTTGATCATTTCTCGAGTAATGCAGAAATTTGTGTTCTCCTTCTGAATACAAAATGAATCTCCTTCTAAATACAGCCATTCTCGAGATATTTAAAAAAAGATTTATAATTTATTGTCTTTTTATAGTAAGTAGGCACTTTTAATGTTTGTCGTGTTATACCGCCATGTTCATGAAATTTTATGAATTTGCTTATAATTTTCAACATTTTTTCCAAATACATCATTATGGCAAAAATATACGCCTAGGAGTTAAGTTGAAATTTTTTTTGTTAAAACCCACATGATGTCGCATACATTTTTGCAGCACGGTAGGTATTCCCAAACACAGACAACACAATCGGGCTCCGTGACGATATTTTCTGGAAATCGTTCACTGACATGATGCTTCCCGTTTGGTGATCATCGAGTTCGTTTGCCGGCGGGCGTCGAGCAGGAATGAATTTTCTGCCGTTTTCAAGACATGAAGAGGAATTTAGCTTATGTTGTCCCCAAGGGCCTTTCTCAAGACCCAGAGACGAATGTATTGTAAAACTCCATGTCATTCCATGTTGTTGCTTACAAAAAATAAGATCCGTTTTTAATTTTTTTTTATGGTTTATTTTTATTTTAGGATGGTCCGAAAACTTTATGTTGTCTTCTTTTTTTCCAAAATGATTTTTTTTTCAAAAATTCATGACTTTTTAAGTACTGGAACAGTTTAGATGATCGATATATCAAATTAAAGAAAATTAAGTGGTCATTTATTATTCACTATTACTTTATTTAATTATCTTCGTAATTATTGATTGTATTTGTTTTCATAGTTTACATGGCTGCGGAATAGAGGGCGCCATATTTTTTATATTTTTTCTCGAAAACTGAGTTTTTTTTACAGAGAATTGAAGACCAAAAAATGGAAAGTTAGAAAGTTGAAATCGTAAAATTGAAAACTTTTATAGGAAATTTTTAAGACAGAAAATTGAAAAAAAAAACAGAAAATTGGGAAGAAAATCAAAGTTTGAAAATTAAGAATTTAGAATATTGAAACTTCAAAATTGTGAAATTGCAAATTCAAAAAATTATACACTTTTTTAAGTTTATAATTTTACTGTTCAGAATTTTGCACTTCAAAAATAAAAAAAATTCAAAAATTTAAAGGTTATGAACCTTTCTATTCTTGAAATTTTTGTATTGAGTAAAGTATTAATGAAAATTGTAATTTAAAAAAATAAACGTTTAGAAATTTAGAACAAAAAAAATAGAAAAATTTAAAATTAAAACATAAAAAATTTAAGAGAAAATGAGAAAAAGAAGAAAATTAATGATTTGAAAAAAATTAACACAAAAAAGCCAAAATTTGATAATTTTGCAAATTAATGACTTGACAAATATAAAAATTTTAAAATTTAAAACAATTAAATAATTCCAATTTTAAAAAAATGAAATCGACGAAACAATTGACGAAAAAACAAATTTTTCAAATTCTCAAAAAATAAAAATACAATTTTCAACAATTCCTCCATACATCGAAAAAGGACACTTATACGGGGAAAAAGTGTTTCTAATAACACATTTTCATGGTTTGTTTGAAAAAATTACAACTAATCCTAATTTGTTTTTGGAATATAAGTAATTTTTGTGTGGAGACTCCTGAAAAAATAATATTTTACTCGTAACATTTTTGTGTGTAAATCTTCGCGTTTGACATGTTATTTTTTTACATGTTTCCAAATAGAAAAAAGAAGTTTGCAGAGCATGTAAATCGCAATAATTGATGCATGAAAATTTTACGAATTAAACATGGATAGTAATTTTTCGAAGAAAAACGTGAAAGAGTTGTTGTTCGAAAAACTTTTTTCCTGTAAAAATGCCCATCTTCCGATGCATGGGTTGTTGGAAATTATATGGGCTATTCATAACTATTTTTATAGAATTTTCAGAAAAGAAAAGAGTATAATGAATTTTAATTCTAAAGAAAAAATTTTAAATTTTTTTTGTGAAAAGTTGTTCATGAAAACATAAATAATTTAATATATTTCATTCTTTGACTAAAGTTTTGTAGCTCTGATATATTTTTTGTCAACTATCAACTTTCATTCGAAAATCTTTAATTTGGAAACTATCAGATCTACAAAATGTTCGTCATAGAATGAAATGTAGGAAATTATTCAGGTTTTCATTAAAAAATAGTGCATAAATGTTTGAAAAAAAATTTCATTCAAAAAAAAAATACTTTGAAAGTTAAAATTTATTATTCTCGAAAACATGTGTTTTTTAAATTCTGAAAAAATTGATAGTCAGTCGGAAGATGTATGGTGCCCACCTATGCAGGGAAAAAGTTGTTCTGACAACAACTTTCTCATGTGTTCTTTGAAAAATTATTATCAATGTTTAACTCGTAACATTTTTATGCATAAATTATCGCGATTTACATGTTCTGGAAACTTTTTTTCTATTTAGAAACATGTGAAGAACATGTCAAACGCGGAATTTACACATACAAATGTTCAGAGTAAAACATTATTTTTTCAGGAGTCTTCATTCAAAAATGCCTCTTATTCCAGAAACTAAAGATAATAAAACATGAAAAAGTTTTTGTTAAAAAAATGTGAAAAATGTGTTGCCCCTTTTCAAAAAGAGTCTAATTCTTTTTTGAAGATTTAAGGTGCTTAAATGACCCCTGTCTTTACGCCCACAACGTTTCATTGCTGTCTGAGATGATCCTGCGAACTTCTAAGACGAGTTGGCATGAACTTCGTCATAAAGAAAATCAAATATTTAATTAAAAATGGAAAAAATAAATGTTGAGAAATAAAAAAAATGGCAAATTTACAAATTGACAAAGTGATAAAGTGATAAAGTGATAAAGTGACAACATGACAAAGTGACAACATGACAAAGTGAAAAAGGGACAACGTGAAAAAAGAGATAAACAGACAAAGTGACAGAATAAAACAAAAAATTTGAAAAAATAAAAAATGAAAAACAATCAAATTTTTTAAATCCAAAATTCAAAGAGTCAAGACTTCTATATTTAGAAAATTCAAATATTTAGGAATTCACAAAACCAGAAAAAATAGAAGCATTGAAAAAAACAAAGACATGTGATGACGCAAATCAAGGAAGAACAAGCGATATTCATTGCTTTGAATAAAGAACCATACTGAAAGTTTGCCATCCTTCCATGCTTGAGACTTTAAACATCTTCAGTTCATTCGTCTCTAACCTTCAAAAAGGCCCTTGGAAAACTTTACTTTATCCATCATATTAATCCTCCACCCCCATTGCCTTGAGAAAGGCATTCGATCCCTCGCCGTCCAGCTCGCCCAGCAACGATGTTGTTCAGTCGATTTCCTCACGAAGAATGAAAGTTTGCCTCAGCGAGATCCACTGTTTATACTCTAGGCAAAAATTCCCCTTTGTTATTCTTCTTTTCCTTTCTCTGTTCGGGAAAGCACACAAATGGACACAACAAATATATGAGGAAATGGGAATGCCTCCAATTTTCATCAATTTAAACCATATACAGACTATGGGATTGTAATGTATAGCATATCAAACAAATCTTAGCGAATTTCCGATTTGTTTGGTACGTAAATCGCCAAAATCCGTTCGCGGCAAAAATAGTTATTAACGTTAACTTTATTTCATAAAAACGTGACATGTTTTCTGATTTGGCACCCTTAATGAAAGTTCTACGTCAAAAATGGTAAATTGATAAGTTGGTGGATTGATAAATTCGCAAATTGAGAAGTTAAAAATTGTGAAATTGAGAAATTCAATAACTGAAAATTTGAAATCATTACTTTATTAGAGAAACATCAGCCTCGTGGGCCAGTAGTTCGTTTCTGAATAAATAGACAAACAAAAAAACAAATAAATTTAAAATTGAAAAATTTAGAGTTTAGAACAAATATAAAATAATTTCACAACACAAATAACAAATATAAAATAAATATAGTGCACCTGTGGGCGAGTGGTTAGCGTCTCACATTATCATGCCGGGTGTTCGGGTTCGATTCCCGTTCTGGCCGGGGGATTTTTATTCAAAGAAATTTCCTTCGACCGGCACTGTGGTCACGCGTATTCTAGAGCTTGCCCATCGGAATACATTCAAGACATGTTATTTGGCTTAAGAAATCTCACCTACGTATTAATAAATGACGCTAGTTAATGCATACGTTGGGACGGCAAAAGTTCCACAGGGAACGTTAACGCCATTCAATAAGAAGAACAAATAAAAAATTGACAAATCCAAAACATACTAAAAATACGAAAAAAAAAATTCTTAAAATGAAAATTAAAAATTCTAGGATTCAAAGAACATAAAATTTCAAAATTAAAAATAAAAAAACGTAAAAATTTAAAAAAATAAGGATTTAACACTTTGCGGACCGCTTTCTCGATTTCTCGTGTTTCGCGTTCCGTCTGTTACGGATGGATCACGAAATAACCAGTGTTTTCTACACTTGAAGGGTAAATCCTTGGTTTCCCAAGAATCTAACGAGGCCTAACGAAGCCTCGCCTTCGTCTCATCCACATCGAAGGAAACGATCTCATTCGTGGAATCCGAACAAATGAAGCGTTCAAGTTTGCCCCAAAACGTGCGGTCCTTAATATGTTAAGATTGGAATTCGAAATTTCAAAAATGTAGAACTGATCGGAATTGATTTAACTTGAAAGAACAATGGCGCATGACGTGTAGTATTATGAAATATAAACAATTTTTTTTTGCGTGAAATTGAGATATGTATCTACCGAACACTGTGTGTTAATGTGATGTTTTAATATAAAAAATACATTTTATGATTCTCCTTCTTGTTACGAAGGTGTTACTGAAAAATTCTTACCATAGAATTGAAGGATTAAAAAATCGAATCTTAATTTGTATGATTTGTACGACTAATCAATCACTCAAACTTCTACAATCCCCAGCTGCTCCCAATCACTGGCTCCGCTCCCAAATTTAACGTGACAAAGCTTCTATTTCAAAAGAAAAAAAAATACAGACAGAGCAAGCAAATTTTTCCGGCTGCATCCACCCCAATGGTGGGATTTCCCCCATACTTTTTTCCATTGAATGAATCCACCACCGGTGGGGGCATGGTCTCCCCAAGCGTTACCTTTCCGTATTATTCTCGGTAATCCTCCCGCGTCTTTCGACCAACAAATGTCGAACAGTTGCTTCCATTGTAGAGCGACAAGATGCGACAACGACAACTGTGTGTCGTTGATGGCGACGACGTGCAGATTTAAATTTAGTTTTCCTGTACACGGAAATTACTACACACAACTCGAAGGGGCAATTTATTTTTAGGGACGCGCGCGTCTCGTTCATGTTATGTTTCATTGTTAGCGCATTATGTGTCGTCGGAGATTGTAGGAGACACGATAGAGATTTTAAGCGATTGGGAATTGGACATATGACACCATGCTTAAGTGGCGTATCTTTACACCAGGAGCCGCCTTCATCCACAGGAAGTGATGAGTAATAAAAATAAAGTAGCACCAGTTTTTAAGTACGTGCGTGACTTAGCTGCGCTAGGGGTGCGATCAAACCACGCATTACTACTTCCCCCTTTTGACAGAGTGAGATTGAGCGGATCAACAAAGTAGAATCTGTTCGAAGCTGCGACAGGAGTCGTTGAACTTCGCACGTTTGAGCTGCAGCTGTTGCTTCATGCCTTTGTCCCGCAACCGATGCGCGGCTGTTGTTCTTCAAAATGCAGCCGCCGCTGCTGTGGTTGTCCTTCCATGCACATGGTTTTGACACGATATTTATTGCTGCTGCTGGCTTGTTGCACTTCGTCTTCCCATTCTGGGTTTTACATGCAGCCAAGAAGACGGGAGCAAAGATCTCTGCTGTGCTGCGTCTGAACACGATTGGGTCAGCGACATCGAGGAGATTTCTTGCTAGCCTTCCCCTTCGCTTTGTGAGTTATACAAAAATGAAAATGAAAAAGACATTAAGCTTTTAAAGCAAAAAATAGTCAAAATCATTCGGAGTTGCAATTTGCAAGAGTTGAAGTTTCCAGCTTAGGCCATTCGGCAAGTCGACAGAATACGAATGCAAAAGTTATCAGGTGTTTTCCTTCCTCCGCGATAGAGTTCCCATCGCCAATCGCGCCGCAACACACGATAAGCAGACGAAAACATTCTCGAATGTTGGTGTTCTCTTCGGAGCTCTTCTTAGCACGCGAGAGTTAGGAAACTGGTGTGTGCTTCGAACCGTCGCGCGTATATTTATAAATATATATCAATACATCGCAAACACTTCACGCAACCCAACCCCACTTTTTCGGAACGCAGCATTCGAAGTGCGGCGGTAGTAATACACATATATTCGAGCGGGCCCCACTGCAACACACAAACCATCCCATCATCTCTCTCTCTCTCTCTGGCTCAAAATTCGAGTTCAAGGTAGTTCAAATTGAACGTTTTGACGACTTCACATTTCTTCCCGCATTTCTCCTTCCATCATCCATCAACAGTTGCGGCATCGGGGCGGCCTTCTTATTAATTCCCCTCTGGCTGATAGGGGAAAATAAAGTGGTGGAGGTTATTCAGCGTGGTTCTGTTCTGTGGTGATCGGAATTAATAAGGATACGGCACAGCGTGGGTTGGCTTTGGGAATGTTTCACGAAAAAGTTTGTTTTGTTTTTAAGTTCAATCTTATCACCCATATACAGGGGAACTTCGATATAACGTACGTAAGTCCAAAGGACAAATTTTTTGAATATTTTTTTTCTGAAAGAACAATAAATTATCTGTATTTTGATACTAAGCTTGTTTTGTATCTTTGACCAATCCCGAAATACAACTGTTTTGTGAATCCGATTTCTAAATGAATTAAAGTTTAATCAACAATACGAAGGAAAACATCATGAGAAAGGCTGGCTTCATCTTCTAGTTGAATTTATTCATTGACCTTACTCAAAATGCAATACAATAAAGTAATATAAGCTACGTTTCTGAGTTCTTTATAATGCTTCGGTATAACGTACAATTTCATACAACGTACAATTTTGAAAGTAAAATGTACGTTATATCGAAGTTATCCTGTACGAGGGTCGTTCAAAAAATAAGTTTCAATGCCTCAGAAATCGCGGAAAAATAAAGTTAGTTTTTTGTCCTAACAAAAAACAAGGTGCTTTTCGTAATCTACGTTTTATTTTCTATTTTTCTACATAATCGCCGTAACGTTCGGGGCATTTTTCATAGCGTGGCACGAGTTTTTCTATTCCAAGCGCGTAGTGCGTAGCGTCCAACTTTTTGAAGTACGATGTAACTGCGTCACGAATTTCTACAGTGTTATCGAATCGTTGACCGCCGAACGCCTGTTTCATCGCCGTACTATTGTGAAGTTTTGGACCGATTAAGAACCGCGATTAAGAACAAAAGGCCAGGTTTATTGATGAAGGGAGTGTTCCTCATCCACGATAATGCGCGGCCCCATTCTGCTCGCGTAACTAAAGAGCAATTGAAAAAAATTCAAATGGACTGTGTTCGAGCCTCCTCCTTACTAACCAGACCTCGCCCCTAGCGACTTTCACTTATTCCCGGTGATGAAACAGGCGTTCGGCGGTCAACGATTCGATAACACTGAAGAAATTCGTGACGCAGTTACATCGTACTTCAAAAAGTTGGACGCTACGATGTCCACGATTGTCCACGGTGTGGAGGGTAGGGGTATAGCCAATGTCGACGTGGATACGTGAAATAAATATTTGAGAAAAAAACAATCACATCTATATAATCTGTTTTTCGTTTTCAAGAACTTTCAAACTTTCCTTCATGCTTGTTCCGGATATTCAACAATAAAAAGGTTGAGCTGCCTGATGTTTTTCAAATAGTTGTCAGTGTGAACACAATGGTAGAATTCGTGGTTTTTGAAGATGCTTAAAATGAAATTGCTACGGAAGTGAATAATCTAGCAATTTGGTGTCAGAGAACTAATCACAAAGCAGTTTGTGAAGATTTATCATGTTGATCAAGAGCTTCTCGATAAGCTACCAAATATCCTATGTACAGTGTTAGAAAGAAAAAAGTAAACAGCATCACGCAAAATACTTTTTCATGATTTTGTTTTTGGAAATGAACGTATTTCTTACAATCGAAAGGAAGTAAACAAGCCATTGTTTGTATTCATTTTCAAATTTATATAAAGCTCCAATTAATTGGATTTTTTTCATCCAGTATCGTGTATAGATATTCAATGGAGTTGGGGTCTGGGGACTGCGATGTCCACTCAAGCATTTTCATGTTTTTGAACTGAAAATAGCGTTCCGCAACCTTCAAGGTGTGCTTGGGATCAGTGTCCTGTTGGAAAATATAGCCTTTAACATTCATTTTCCTGAGTGACGGCTTTAAGTTCTCCTCCAAGACATTGACTTAGGACTCAACAGCCTTCTTTACATCGATCTTGACGAGATTGTCCACCCCTTTCCAAGTAAACAGCCCCACACAAGCAGTGATCCTCCACTTGCTTGCTGTTGCTTGAGTAGGCTGGATATCTCAGACTTTAGGCTGTCATTTCTTTGTGTCTTTTAACCTCAAACTTACTCTAATCGGTCCAAACAATCTTCTTCCAAAACAAAGGAATTGAGGAATTAAAATTCGAGCAATTTGAAAATTTTTTAAAAATTGTCACTTCTTTACAAAATTAACAACAAGTTTCGCACGAATTACAACAACTTTATAATTCGTAGGCCATCCTTAGTTTCAAATCTATCCAAACAACGTATTCGGCCAAGCTACGGCATGTGGAAATTTGAATCTCGCTCCACGCGGAGGTAGCTGCTCGTTTCAGCTCAATGAAACACACATACTGCCTAATCTTCGGCAGTTCTATTCTTCTATTCTTCGTGCGATCAATCTACATAAGTTATCGATTGGGGTTGGAACTGGTAAAAAAGCAGCTCCAGAATGCCCAGATGCCCCAGTCATATAAACCATGTAAAAGACTTCTGACTTTTTTGGAATGATGCTTTATTCTGTTGGAATAGCACGGTGGTTTCGATGCAAAAAACGGCAGCAAATGATTCAGGAATACTTCTTTAACTCCTATTGACATTCTTTGTTTTAAAGAGGCTTTAAACTTTTCAGTTCATGCGGGTTTAGAACCTTTAAACTCCTTTATTTTAGACTCCCCCCTCCTCCTCCGTGGACAAGCGTGGACATTGACCAGACCCTCTCCCACTGTTGTCCACGTGGACATTCCTGAATATTTTTTATTAAAAATTACCAAGTAAACACCTCGATTGCACCCTTATTCTATTTCAAATTTATTTAGTGTTAGAATTTGTCTCTCAGAAGGGACTGTTTCAAATGACTTTTCCACTCACGCGAATAAGAAATTAGAAGTTCAATGATTTAGAGGCGAATGAACTGAACAGTTTAAAGCCTCTTTAAAACAAAGAATGTCAATAGGAGTTCAAGGAACTATTCTTGAATCATTTTTGCTGCCGTTTTTGCATCGAAACCACCGTGTTATTCCAACAGAATAAAGCCTCATTTCATTAAAGTCGGAAGTCCTTTACATGATTTATAGGACTGGGGCTTCGATTCTGGACTACCCTGCTTTTTTACCAGTTCTCACCCCAATCGATAACTTATGTAGATTGACCGCACGAAGAATAGAACTGCCGAAGAATAGGCAGTATGCGAGTTTTATTGAGCTTAAACGAGCAGCTAAATCTGCGTGGAGCGAGATTCAAATTTCCACATGCCGTAGCTTGGCCGAATACGTTGTTTGGATTGATTGGAAACTAAGAATGACCTACGAATTATAAACTTGTTATAATTCGTGCGAAATTTGTTGTTGATTTTGTAAACAAGTGGCACGTAATGTATTATTTTTTTGAAATTGCTCAAATTTCAATTCCTCGCGAAAGTGTACATTTTTGGAAAAAGTAATGCAAGTGATAAATTAAATCTTCGCGTTCCTATGTCTGTTCTCAGCCACCAATCCTTTTTTACCGTGCAGAACTGTAGTCAAAAATCAGGACCTTATTTTGAGAGACTGTGTCGAAAGATGGCACACGAACGAGAGTTTTAGAATATATAATATATAATTTATTTAATTTTATTATATTTTTTTTCTATAATTTTATATAAAAACAGCATTTTAAAACACATTACTCAGTAGATACACATCTAAAGTTCACAACGAAATCAAAAATCTTGTTTATCTTTCATTATCATACAAATTATGCATCACTGCTCTTTCAAGTAAAAATAATTCCAACCAGTACGGCACCCATGTCCAAATTGCATACGACCGCAAAGAGTTAACATTTTATACAATTTTGGTACACAGTAATGACTTGCAACTAGAGTATGTATTTTGCATTATTTATTTTGAAATGAAGAAAATCCTCTGACATCATAACTTGAGCAAAACAGTTCAAGGAGAATGATGATGGTCCACGACCAGGAGCTCCAGTCATGCTGACTTTTGGAAGAAGGTTGTTTGGACCGATTAGTGTAAACTTGAGGTTAAAAAAACACAAAGAAATGACAGCCTGAAATCTGAGCTATCCAGCCTACTCAAGCAACAGTTAAACACGGTGGAGAATCGTTTTTTGTGAGGGGTTGTTTTTCTTGGAAGTGGGTGGACAATCTCGTCAAGATCGATGTATAAAAGACTGCTGAGTCTTATGTCAATGTCTTGGAGGAAAACTTGAAGCCGTCACTCAGGAAAATGAATATAAAAGCTATATCTTCCAACAGGACAATGATCGCAAGCACACCTTGAAGGTGCGCTATTTTCAGTCCAAAGAGATTAAAATGCTTGAGTGACCATCCCAGTCCCCAGACCCCAACCCCATAGAGCATCTATGCACAACACTGGATGAAAAAATCCAATGAGTTAGAGTTTTTTGTAAATTTGAAAATGAATACAAACAATGACTTGTTTACATCCTTTCCATTGTAAGAAACACATTCATCTTCCAAAAAAAAAAATCATGAAAAAATATTCTGCGTAATGCTGTTTACTTTTTCTTTCCAACACTGTGCATAGAATATTTGGTATCAAGAAGCTCTTGATCAATATGATAAATGTTCACAAAATGCTTTATGATTAGTTCTCTAACACCAAATTGCTAGATTATTTACTTCCGTAGTAATTTTATTTTAAGCATCTTCAAAAACCACGAATTCTACCATTGTGTTCACATCAGGTAGCTCAAACTTTTTGTTGTCAAATACGCAGAACAAGCATGATATGAAAGATTGAAAATTTTTGAAAATGAAAAACAGATTTCGTTGATTTTTAAATATAGATGTGATTGTTTTTTTCTCAAATATTTATTTCGCGTATCCACGTAGACATTGACTAAAGTTCATTTAATATTGGAACACAAACAATTGCGTGTAGTTCAGTCATTTATTAACGAATTCATAATTTGTTTTTCATACAAATGTAGCATTTTCTTTACTCTTTCATAAAAAAAATTTAAAAAATTATTCATTGCTGTTTCGAAGAAATTCTCGTACTTTTCCCGTAATACGGCACATTAGGCGGCGCACACCCTTTTCGTCCACCGTTTTGGCGATTTGATTCCACCAGTTCTTCATTTGAGTCATGTTCCTAACAAGTTTTCCCTTTGCCTTAAGCCTCCGCTTCGTGATTGTAGGCACTCTTTTTTGTAGACTTCTGATGTCATTGTCTTGTCAGTTAGAAATACTTTGGTTTTCTGTCCACAACTGCATATTCCCTGCCAAATCATGTACTTGCGGGCGAATTTATCCGCAAACACGAACTTAAATTTTGCAGGTACATCCGAGCCGTCGCCAAATAAAATTTTTGACCTGGGATTTGCCCAAAGTCCACCTTCACGTAGGTCTCATCGTCCATCAGAATACATCCGTCGAACTTGGTCAGCACTTGGTCGTACAGCTTTCGGGCACGGATTCTGGCCACATTGTTCTGCTTCAGCGTCCGATTTGGCTCGGAATGACCTTATTCCTTCCCGGAGACGAATTCGTCGCACCGTACTGTGAGCGGCCTGGAACTTATTGGCCAAATCGCGGTCTGAAAGATTGGGATTCCTCTTGACGGCCTTGATGACTTTCCCACGCAGTTTCCGGTCGACAGTTCCACTCCGACGCTTCGAATGCGGCTTCCGAGCCGTCGTCAATGTTTCCTTGTACTGCTTGATAACACGCCATACGGTATTTCTGGGCATTTTAAGCTGTTTAGCTAGCTTAGATGCCGACAACAATGGATTTTCAAGAAAACTGTGCAAAATTTTATCTCTCCGTTCGGCTTCCATGGCGGTTGTTTACAAAATGCTATCGTTTGGTGTTATGACATAAATACATGGTGAAAGGTAATGAATTTCCCGACACGTGGGTAAATTTTTTTTCCAAATCCGTCCACTAGGAGCGCCACAATGAGCAAAAGAATTTGTTCCAATATTAAATGAAGCAGACTTTATACCGCTACCCCCCCCCCACCGTGGACAATTGTGGACATTTTCGTAACCTTTACCCCCCTAAAGTTGTCCACTTGGTATGCGGACAGCCCGTAAGATGAATTTGAGAAGCGATTAAATGAAAACATGGGTAGTAATTCTATTTACCAGGTTTGGGGTAAGTGCAGATAGCAGTTCGAAAGTGACAATACATCTGAATACGATAATCACAGTTCAAATTCACTCTTATTAGTTAGTTTGATATATTTCAAGATTGAGTACAGTTCAGATCGAAAAAGTCCACAACTAATATGTATATGTAAATCTAATATGGAATATGTACGGGTGACCTTAGTGAATCTTGAAGTGAGCATAAATGAGCTACTGGAAAATTACCAACTTTGGCATCCATATTATGAATATTTGAGGTTTCTCTTTCGCACAGAATATGATTTCACAAAAACAAACTAGCTCAACTAGATCAGATTCCGCGTCTCTTAAATGGCTATAATACGGTAAATGATATGAATTTCGGAAAATTCTTCCATGATCATATTCTTGATTCTCTAAAAAATCGTTTTTTTTTAAATTTTCAAAGGAATACAATCTTTAAAAATCCTCCACATAACCCACCGCTACCCGACATAGCGGCGATGGCACGATGTCTGTCCGGTCATGCCGCTTGAACACACATCACCACACCACACACTACCGAATTTTGTCCTTCTCGCTGATGGGGCGAACTTCATCGTCTTGGGGGCAATAAATTGATCGACGCGCCGTTATCGTCTTCGTTTTCGTCTGTCATCCTCCCTCCCATTCATTCTGATTTGTCCATTAGGAAAAAAGAAATTAGTGGTTCGGAAGTTCATTCCGCGTTCATCATCATCATCTCCATTTACCGGCCTTGCAGACGGGCCACTTGTGTCGGATCATGTCGGTTGTATATGTGTGGAGATATCCGAATTTTTGACTCTGGTGGTGGTATACATGGTTCGGAAGTTTGTTCATTTTGTTCCGAATCTTCTTGACTGCATTAAATTCGATTTGTGGAGTGGGAAAAATTGGATAGAATCGTGTTATAAAGCATGGCGAAAAGCTATAGTTAATAGAATAAATAATAGTAATAAGCTTTATTGGGCCGTTCGATTCTAGGAAAATCGAAAACAAGGTTATTTTTGTTGAATGTTAACTTTGAATGACATCAATCGACGTTTTGTGTATTTTTTTGTGCCGCCAACGGAATATGTTGTCCAGGTGATTATCATCTTGTTGTGATATTTGATTCTGGTCTATAAACAGTTCCGTTTCACTGTCTTTGCCTTGGCTATTTGTATACCAAAGAGCTTATTTGTCCAGATTTATGGTGCCCGTTTTGGGAGAAGCTTCTTCGAAGCCACAATGTCATGAATATGTATTTTATCTTAAAAAGTCGCACGCGTTCAAAACATCTCTTCTATTTTCAGGGGAGAAGCCGAAGTATTTCCGATAATCGGATTCCCACGAGTCGTATCAATGAATGGCATTTTTTTCAAAGCAAAATAAGGTTTTAATATCGCCAAATATTGAAGCCATCCCAAGTGTTCAAACACAAAGATCTGTCATGGTCGGCTGGCCACCCCCGAGAGAAACACCAAAACTGTGAGAGTGAGCAGCCGCGTAATGCCATCATCTAATCGGACTGACCACGTGCGTGTTTCCTTTAGCGATTTTTAACGCCGACAACTTTTGGGAGGAAGGGTCGTTACTCTTTGCCTCCGTAGGAGAAGCGTTGCTGGCTAATCGCGAATCACATCGGAACGAACTGAGTGATATACGTTATCGCACGTATTCTGTCAATTCAGACTTGAGTGCATTATCCGCGCGGTTCATTTTCGCAACTAGTCGTGATTTCCTGAAGGTTTTCGAGACTAATCAAATTGAACATCCTCTGGTCGACGCCTGGTGATTCTTTGTGTAAGCACAACACAAATGATACCCGCGTTGGTGATAAGTTTTCGGAAGCCTTGATAAGTTCATTGACTGCGGGTGGGGCACGAACATCATTCACAACCTGCGGTTCAAATTTAGTAAATGCTTTTCGCGAGTGCACGCACAAATACACACAACGCGCCAGGAATTTGGTATCAGTTTTCTTATTCGAATGTATAATTTATGGCAGCCCCAGACAACTGTTATTTCCGTCTTGCCGGTAAGCGCCGTGTACCGAATCGACATTTAATTGGGAACTAACGCAAATGAAACGTAATGAAATATAACACAATTTGCATTGTGGTGTTTGCCGTGGCACAATGTAATGTACCTTTAGTCAGTTCATTCAGAAAGTTCGCGTTTATCAAAATCTTATCAGTCATACGTTCACCCCGCAATAATTATCGATAGCCTCTCGCTATCTTCTAGGTCTTTCTTTCCATTCCAGATGCCCTTTGATAGAGTCCTCTGCAGCCGGATGGAAGACAATCAACAGAGGAGATTCAAACCAAACCTACATATGCGAATGTACATTTTTGATCTGTGGATCATTGCAGTCATGCACGTTCATTCGTGTACTGGGATACGAATTCCTTATTCAGGCTCACAACTTAGGTTCCAGAATCCACAATTCAGAGATCCTCTTGCTCTTACCATTTGAATCCAAGATAGGAAAAACGACACGACTGTTGAGGTCATCCAAAAGGCGAGCTACTTTCCTATGCATGAAAACGTTGCCATACACGGAACGACGAATACATTGGAAGATTTGAAGTTCCGTAAACATAAAAAACGAAGGAGAGATCATGTGCCATCTCGTCTGGTGAATACACTTAGTGCATTTTAATTCCCATTTGAGCGTCGTTAAGTGGGTCTTCAACTGCTTTGCAACATGTGGCTGAGCGTTGTCGAGTTAAAAAAAAAACCTTTTGCAATGCCCGACAATGCAAAGGGTTTCGGTGGGTTTTGGCAGCTGTTTTCAAACTGCGTCTGCGAGCATTCATCAACGTCAAAATATTTTTTAAGCATCTAAGCCAGCTATGCTTAACATGCGGCCCACTGGGCTCTAATGGTTGGTCCGCCTGGTCCGTTACCATTTTGTATGTAAGAATAATGGAGTTTGAATAATGAGTTTGATAGAGTTTGATTAGTAGATTAAGAATCTATTAAACATATTTAATCCGATCATTAGGGCTAATCCTGTTGACGTTAGTGAATAAAAATTAAAATATTAATAAGAAATCATTACCTATTTTTTGACATAAGTCTTTACTACTACGACCACGTCTTTCAATAACTATACAAAATCAGAGAACAATTTTTCTGAATTGGAGTTAACTTTAATACTTAATTTAGCTCTGAACGTTTGATGGTTTGCATTCCAATCGAATCGGAAATTATCAAAAAAAAATCGGTTGGAAGAATTTTTTACATTTTCCTATCGTGTTTCCGTGGCCGAATATGTATCAGCGAGGTACAACATTTAAATGGTGGTGTCACATTCACCCGAATACCATTTACCCTAAACACGGTTATCAGAAGCACATTTACCCGAACGATATTCACCTGAATGCTACATTTACCCTAGTGCAATATTCACCGTTCATTCATGGTTTTTTGGATCTCCCGTTGATAAATCAGATTAAATTAAAACAAAATGAGAGAGCTATAAAAATAAGAAGTAAAATGAAGAATTGTAATAAGAAAATTGAAAAATGATACTGGAGACCTTGCTGCGACATTTTTAGTAATGAGTGTAGGTATAGTTAACAAGCCGTCTTCCTTCCTTTTCATATTGCGTATTAAGAAATGAACACGGGCTATGAAATATTTCGACAATTAAGCAGGTAGTTTTAACATAAAAATTATAAAGCATAAATGCATTGAAAATGTGAAAAGAAAAATTATAAAGCATAAATGCGTTGAAAATGTGAAAAGAATTGTTGAGGAAAAAATTGTACTTACGTATTGATGTCAACGCATTAACATTAACAAAACATTAATTGCGTTAATTAATGTTTTGAATTTATTTTTTCGTAATTAAATTTGTTCTGAGGTCAATGTAATCGAGGCGAAGTCCCAATCTAACGAGGATAAGGAACCGAGGCGGTCCCAAACCGCCGAGGTGACACATTCCGAGTCGGCCACCGACCCGCCGTCGGATAGAAAACGATCTCTAAGTTAGGTCTCCGACCGAGCGTTAGCGTGTTCTATGTTTCAAACTAGCCGGGCAATCGATGGAACACAGGTTTGCTTGCGAGAGGTCTCGTTACATTGATCTCAGAATACAATTAATTACGAAAAAATATGATGAAAAATGATAAAAATTGCGCTGCGATGGCGTTAATAAGAAAGTACTGAAAAAATATACTTTGCACAGGTAGGTTCTTTCGCGTTTTTTTACGCTTTACATATTTGAATTGGATTTAACAAACGTAAATATCTTAATTCAATAATTACAGAGAATTATTCCTTCATGACGAATGAGTTTCTCTATCGTGTGGTGTTTAACGAGATTATTAACAAAATTTAATTTTTTTTAAATATTCCTTTCTTTTTTATTCGGGATTGTTTATCATTCGGGTAATTGTTCTATCCATTTTATGGTATTCGAGTGACTTTATTTCTCGTAAATGCTCTACAATCTTGTTGTGTTATAATACTGTTCTTTTATTTCCTTTCAACGCACTATCTATTTTCTGTTTTCAACTGATTTCAATATCTCATTCTATGAATATTAAGCTTGAAAGTTACAACATTCTTCTACGTGTGTGGGTTACGTGGTCCAAATGACTGGATAATGTCTACAATCGAATTTGAAAGTCCACCATTCATGTGAAATAATAATTATTTTAATTAATATAAAAGTGAAACTATGTGTTTTTTCAGAACTTTGAAAAATATAGTACGCAACGCCGCAACGCTTATCAGGATTAGTTATAAAAAATACCTTCTAATAAAATATAGCTACAAATAGTACATTCGGGTGAATGTTGCACTCGGGTTAATGTCTTTTGGGTAGATGTCCCTTTCGGGTATCAGTCGCATTCGGGTGATTGGAATTCGAACTAATTGCGAGTGAACTGTTTTGGAACGAGCTGATTGAGAGTGAACTGTTTGCAAGTGAACTATATGGGAATGAATTGTTTGTGAACGAACTAATCGAGAGTGAACTGTTTTGGAACGAGCTGATTGAGAGTGAACTGTTTGTGAACGAGCTGATTGAGAGTGAACTGTTTGTGAACGAACTGATTCAGAAAGAACGGTTTGCAAGTGAACTATTTGGGAACGAACTGTTTGTGAACGAACTGATCGAGAGTGAACTGTTTGGGAGCGAACTGAGTGAGAGTGAACGGTTTTGGAACGAATTGATTGAGAGTGAACTGTTTGCAAATGAATGCAGGTGAACTGAATAGAGGTAGGAAGCAGATTGCGTTGGACGAAATGGATAAATACAACGAGAACGCAAAATGCATGTAATGCGGGGCTTATTCTGTTAATGTATACTCAATTTTGAGCTCGAAACTAAATAAAATTTTCGTAGTTTTAAAGGCAAAGCTGTATATTTTCAATTTTATATATTTGTTTAATTCCGCGTTTGCTATTTTCATATACTTCCAGTTTATCAGAAAAATTGTGGAGGAAGTTTGGGCGATTCATGAACCAGATAAATATAAAATCTCTAAGTTGGATTTTTTTTTGCGTTGCCTTCAATACATAGTTTGACCTATTGCGTGTACGTGTTATCGTGATTGTGTGTATGATTGATTGTTTTTGAAAATTGAGAAAAGTCGTTACCGTTTTTTTCGGACCATTATGAAACATGATTTTTTATGGAACCTATGTTTAGCTCTAACAGAAAATATGAAAATTTTTACATATTCTGTGCGAATCAAATAATTTATACATATACTATTGTCGGCTGATAAATATATTTTCACAAACGGTTGGCGACTTTTAAAGAAAAAGCGCCTTTTCCTTCTCCCGTAATTTCAACAATATAAATTCCATACAAATAAAAAAAGTGCCAACATCGTTTACAAAACAACGCAAACCCATTGGTCCTTTGCAGAGTTACAAAACAAAGAGTTATTTTAAATATTTCGATGCATCCTAAAAATCTATTTTTTATTTATTTCTGGCTGAAGGGAGCTTCTGTGGATTCAGGAGTATGTTTGGATTTATTGGTGTAATGATGTTGTTTTGAGTTCTAATGGCTTTAAGCTTAAACTTTTAAGCATGTGCCTCTAGCCTTGAAAAATACCGTCCAGTCGCTAGTTGGATTGTGATTTTTTTCAATCGATCGTTCAGTTTCCGTGATTCCAATTATTGTTTCCGGGGTAAAAGAGACGTAGGGTTTTTTTTCTGCGTTGAGAGTTGTGTTCTTCGGTGGAAAACTGAAGGTGAAAATTTTGATTCGATGCATCGATGCATTACTGAAATACATGTTCCTGAAAATGGGACAGCCTATTATGTCGGATAATCAAAACAGCAATTTATCATTTTTCAGAATTCCTGATTTTTTCCGACAAGCCTTCTCGACCACGGAAACTGGTCGGAAAAAGGTCCACCCGTAGTGCACTCGGCTGTAGCAGTAGTATCTGGCTTACCTTCAAACTCCGCATTACAATTTATATACATATAATCATAGCAATAATAACAGTAATGAACCCACCAGGAGCAGATTGTGTATACACACACATACACAGACAATTGTACAAAGCCTGTGCAAACTGTAATATCTTACGAAAAACTAACCCCAACGTCGTCGTGGGGGCGGCGTGGAGAGTGCATTGCATGAATTGCGAGTGACGAAAGTAGACCAAATAACCGGAACAGGAATGGAGTGAGAGTAACATTGCTGCTGCTGCTGTTGCCGCCGCCGGCGCCGGCAACGAGGTAACGAAAATTGAAGACTAACTATAGCGCGCATAACGTCAAGAAGCATGCACCGGGTCGCCGTGCAATGGGAAGGAAAGAATTTGTAAGATTTCCCCGTTCCCACAAACATCTGACATTCGAGGGGCGCCCACATAATACGAAGAAAGTACGACCTTAAAACGTGCCACGTGCCGCGCTTGAACAACGTGCATCTGGGCCCTGAATGAGCAACCCTACGGAGCCTTACGATTTGGTAGCGCACAACATTGGGTGTAGGCAAAATTTCGTGGTGTATTGCCGATAGATGAACCGAAACTGGAGGTAAACTGATGCCAATGTTTTCTCATTTTGGAGCGAACAGAGTTTAGGGTTCAAATTCAATATATGGAGAATAATATTTGATAGTGTGATTATGTTCGAATGAAAAGAAAAAATGGAAAGTAGTTATTTTTAGCATCGTTACGAGAACGATACGAAACGCAGGTGAAATTATGATAAAGTTTATAATATAATCTCAAATGAAAAGCAGATGGATCATAACAATACTTTTCAGTGTTATCACAGATCTCTTAGCGACTTCAAATGAATATGTTTATAATCATTACCGAGTATCTACTAAAGCAGAATTTCTCTTGTAAATTCATGCTTCTTCACATATACAGCCATTCCATGCCAAACCGATATAGTGGCTTCCAGATTTTCGTGAAAATTGGTAGTTTTGTTTCTCATCGCATAATGTTAAACCCGTATTTTTTATTGTTTTCATTCGGGTGCTCATTTCAATTTTGGGGTGGTCAGAAAAATCTAAATTTTCCTCCTTTTTTCCAAAAATGCCTTCCCTTAAAAAATCGTAATATTTGAGCTATTGGACCGATTCAGATGATGGAGATATAAAATTGAAACTTCTTCTTTGAAAAAAAATTACACTTACGGAAAAATTGGATTCTAGTCACAATATTGAAAACATGTTAACTTTGAATAATCATAACTAAAAACGAATAAAACACTTCTCCGATTTAACCATGTAAACCATAAAATACAAATATAATCAATAATTACGAGACAAAATCTAAACATTTTGCAAGAGTAATATTTTTTCAAACGAGAAATTTGAACAAAAATATTTGGGCACTTCCGCACTTGGGCACTTAAAATTTTTATTTCTAGATGTAGTTTCTCAGCTTTTAACGAACATTCAGAATGATTTCATACCCTAGTTGAATAAAATTATTCTTCTACCTGTTCGTCTTGTTCTCACCACTTGTCCGTTTTATCCGCACAACAACAAAAAAATTAACCTCTCGCTTATCTTGTGCAACATTTGACACATTATTCCGGAAAACCGTATATTGAATTGCAGATAACTAAATTTATGTTTAGGGAAGAATAAATTCCCACAGATACAAGCGAAGTTCTTTTTTATCGGTCCTTATTCCACACACATCCTCTATTTTTAACCCCCCATTAGTTTGCGGAAAAAAATTATAGGGGGTTGCGTCCAAGACACGACCACATTGTTGACGTAGAACTACGCTGTTATTTTGTTCTAGTCGCTTGTTAATGGCTTCCGATATGATTTTACACAAACACACTTATCTCCGCTTTGTACTCTTCTCATCAGAAGCCCTTTTTATTAATATTTCCATATTTCAGTTTGATGTAATGATTGCAATGCCAGAGACATCAGTGAGTAAGTAATTTGGTCGCATCCACAGCTCGATCCGAAACGAGTACATGTGATGACGCGAAACAAAGAAGAGCGAAGCGATGTTCATTGCTTCATATCTAGAACGATACTGAAAGTTTGCCTCTGCGAGGTCCAATATTTCTGCTCCAGGCAGATATACACCTTCGTTCGTTCTTCTTCTTTTCTTTCTTCACTGTGACTTTAAATCATTCCCCTTCGTTGATCGTCGATAAGTTGCTCGTTAATGACGGCAGGGAAGCTCACAAATGAGCAGAACAAATATATGGGAAAATGTAAATACTTCTAGTTTTCATCAATTCAAACCGTTTACACATCAGGAGATCTATATTACATATTTACAGTGTTTGGATTTCGATCAAAATCGAATGATACACAATGTGTCATGCAAGTAAACTCTCACATATAACCAAATATGAGAGGATCATTCAGATACTTGTATGAATGTCAGTAATCACTTGTGTAATATTAAGTGATTAAACTGAGAGAGGAACGAAGACTGTTGATTGCATATCCGATCTGTATCAAACATCGCAAACCATTTTCGAACCGCATATATCGTCCCGCTCTACTATAGCGAAACCCACTGCACAGGCAAGTGCAAAGCAATAAATGATACAAGAAAAATTACGTCATCATTCGGTCACCATTTGCGGAGAGCAACAAATGGGGAAAGAGAGCAGTGTTACTAGTAAAACTATGCGGTCTATATGAATATACATGTTTCAAGGGATAGAGGCGTTAAAAATGGAAAATATAATCTGACTACCCTTCCCTTAGCCTCTATCGAGCTAAATAATCATATAGTTTGCACTCTCTGAGACTTAAAAATCAGGATCTGCTACATTAGCTGAATATGAATCTTTCGTTTTGCGTTGTCCGTACGATCCTGCTGTTTCATGATGCATGGAGAGGTCGGTATGCATATGTTAGAGGCAAAGAAGAAAATAAGCTTTCTGCACCGAAAGCGTATATGATAGCTTTGCTTGCATGCTGGTGTGCAATGAAGTGCGAGCCGATGCAGAGTTGTCTCGTTCTCTTTTGTGTCGTGATTTGCAGCACATAACAACAATAGAATACCGCTGGGGGAAATGTTTCCTGAAAGATCATATTTGAACGAACGAAAGCGATTTTTTCAATGAGTGGATCATTTGGCAAACACTGCATATTTATATTAGCATAAAATACAAATTATGAGGAATTTTGGATTTGTTTGGTATGTAATAGTATATAATAGTTATTAACGTTAACTTTATTTCATAAAAACGTGACCTGTTATCTGATTTGGCATCAAAATTTTTGATTTGGCGTCAAAACCCATAATTTGATAGCGGTTTACTCGACGATAAAAACTTTCATAAGATTGATTTATGCTGAATTATGTGTGGAATTGATTTTTTTGTACTTTTTTAAATCAAACTCAATTTTGGTTTCAAAAGAATCTATTTTGTTTTTGTGTAAATAATATTCAAGTTTTGGCTTTTCCCTCAGGGTTGGGATGGTATGAAAACTGTACTGTTTTGCCAATATGTCTATTTTTGAAAATTCGTTACTTTCGAACCGTTCAACCCATTCGCGATTTCTTTAAACCCCAAAAATATTTGTCTTTTGTGGGTTTCAAGGAATAGAAGATATCCTAGAAAAACCAAAAACAAAGAGTTCATTCTAATGAAACTTCAAAAACCAAACATTTGAACAACATTTTTTAATTTTTCATCAAATTTCTCTAGAAAGTCTACTGTTATTTGTTACTAAAAATAGTAAGTCGTTTGCGCCGTCGTAAAGTTGCGATTAATGGGCTTGTTGAGAAAACATCAGATTTTAAAGATAGCCCCCTAAACCATAATTATGCCTTTGAGGGCAAAACAAAAACAATAAAAAGTGAATTCTACAGTACATTTGTCGGGAATCACATACAATCGTATAGTTGACATAGGATTACGCTACGATATTTGTTACATGTTGATTTTGAATATCGTTTAAAAAGATACGCCGTAATCACCGTAGATTACATGTAGCAACGACCTTGCTGCTTCTTACTTTAACCTACCCGCCTCATTACCTCAAAAGAGAGCTCCGCAATTTACTTATATCGTCCCTGACGATTTCGTCGCGCTGCTCGATGCTCTAGTCCGTGCGCAAATGTTTGCGAAATCTTATTCTCTCGCTCGGGTACAAGAGACTCCGCAGTTTTTTCTCAATTTTTTACAACAATTTCTGACTCAAAAACTATTAAACCTACCAAATTCTGGTCGAAGGTTAATCGAAAAAAAAATTTAAAGACTGCATCGATATCATATTTTAACAAATGAAATTCATTTTTCTCATAAACGTATTTTCAAAATACGTTTACAATTTCCAACAAGTAAATCGGAAGATGGGCATTTCTACAGGGGAAATTTTTTTTCTACTGACAACTTTTTCATGTTTTCTAATTCTAATTTTGTTTAAAGTCAAGATAGCGATATAGTATACTGGATAAAGTTTTAGATCTCACTAAAATATGATCTTTTGTCGAAGACGTCATCTTTCTATCTTTTATGGTTTCTGGAATATGTGGCATTTTTGTATGGCTACTGAATAAAGAATGTTTTACTCGTATCATTTTTGTGAACGCGAGAAGCGTTTGAAATGTTCATGCTTCTAGATAGAGAAAAGATTACAGAACATGTCAATCGCGAAAATTCACACACTAAAATGTTACGAGTTAAACATCAATGGTAATTCTTTTAATGAAAACATGAAAAAAATGATGTTCGGAAAACTCTTTCTCCGTAGTAGTGCTTCCGATGTACAGGTATAGTTGGCCTTTTTATTACCAATACAAAGAATGCCCAATGTACAGATTCGTCATTTTGAGCACTCAACTGTTACTTCGGACCCTTTCGGACGCTTTCCTCTGACGCTCGATATATCCGAAGTATCAAAGCAAACACGAAGTCGTACTTCGGTCATTTTGAGTTTTTGTTACTTTCGGGTGTTGTTATCGTTTTTAGTACAATTCAACGAGTGATAACAATAACGATCTGTCTTTAGCACGAAGTGCGGATATTTCAATTGTTGTACAGTAGTTATTTTCCAATTCTTGTCGTGCAACGTAATTTGTCCAATGTACAAAGGCGGTTAGTCAAAACGTCCGTTGTAACGAAAATTGAATACGAAGGCGAATTTCTTCATAGTCCGCTGACTATTCTCAGGTGAATATGACTTTGCCACGCCCTGCCCTGCTGCCACGCCTGAAATTCGTCCATAATGACCATAGTAATATGAAAAGCAAATTCACACACGAATGCGATCTACTAGTAAGCAAATATTGATACTTCGGATAACGATTCGTGTATTACCGGCATTATTATCACTAATCTCCTGCTCTGCTAATATATACACAATTGTTATCCAGCTTAAGCTGATACGTTTAAGAAAAACGTCTTGCCTGTGTAACCTGTGCGTCCTTACTGCAGTAAATGGCAAAATAAATAGAGCACGAGTGCGCGCTGCATAGCGAAACTAGTAATAAAAATAATAATTTCATCAAAACCAGCATTTAAGCCATACCAAGCGCCTCAATGGAAAGGTAAGAATAAAAAGGGTGAAGTGCACCTTAGCGCTGCTGCTGCTGCAGTCAGCAGTATTTGTATGAATGGGTGTAATGCAAGAACATGCGCGCGTGTGCTGCAGCAGCGGAAGTTGGCCTGGCCGACACGTGTACGGTACTGCTGCTGCTGCTCCTACTGCTACTGTGATCCCTTCCTCCTTCGTTGTGTCCTTGAAAGCGGTAGACAGTAAAACAATAATAAAACGTAGAAAAGTGAATACAGAGATAAGGCGCATTGAAAAGTTGGCAATATTGTATATATCGACACAGCAGCAGCAGCAGCAGCATATTCCGCATCTTATCGGAAACCTGTCGTTGTCACCCACAACCGCATTGTTTACAACACGATTTCGAGGCTGTGTACACACGCGTGTGCTGTACATTATTCTCCTAATGCAGCCGGGTGCGCGTGGTGGTGCATTTTAATTATTGGCGCTCACGTTGTTGTTGTCGATTTCTTTCAGAAAGGGCATGTTATGCTCTGGGAACGAATCCATTTAGCATGACGCAAAACAGACCTAAATCCTTCAGCCGCGCCATTTAAAATCAGTATATGAAGTGTTAAGCTGAATAGCTGTCTCAAGCAAAAGCGTTATTTGTTTGAATGTGCATTTGACTATCTAAATAAGCCGCGGATAGCGGCTTATTTAGATAGTCAAATGCACATGTTAACAGGTGCTACCGCGGACTTGATAACGATGCGGTTGATAGTAAAACTAAAATGTCTCCTCACTTAGTATCGTCCGACAAGCACCATTTCAACTTACCTAAAAAGAAAAAAGAAGCATACGAATAAACATTAGTTGAGATATAATTTGCTTAAAATGATTTAAAAACATAGTTCGAATAATCCAATTGGACTGATCGAAACCGGATCATGACATGAAAAAACTACTGATTAGGTGCAACATGAATTTATGACAGGCATTTTAAAATTGCGAACATATTTTTAAGATCGAATGTTCTTCAAAATACTGTTTTTCAGAAGTGGATTGAAAATCATTTCTTTCCTCACATCGAGAAAATTAATTTTGTTCAAAGTTTTGTAACACATTTTTTGAGCTAAAACATAAAATCGTATGAAATTACAGCAGAAAAAAGTAGTTATTCCTCTTTTTTATTGATAAGCGACACAATTGCAAAATAGTGAGCATGATTTTTTCTGGCCTATCTTAAACTCGCCTTCACTTAGATGAAGTCGCGTTTGAGTGTCGTACTTATATACCCACGTTTCGTCACCGTGACTATGCGTTTGACAACTGTTAGGGTCAGAATCGTCCATTGAATGTATTTTTTTACAGATTCCATGTGCTATTCAATTGCGTTGTTGTTTTCGTGAAATTTCTAAAAAACTATTTTTTATTACTTTAAAAAAATGTTTATTCGAGATTACTTTACTTGGAACTACTCCCGCTATACAGCCAAATCTGCTCTTCAAGCGCCTAATCATTTTGTATAAAAGAAAAAGTAGAAAGGTCTGAGCCTAGAGGCACGGACGGAAACTTGACGTAGGACTTCGCGTACAATTGCTTTTTGTTTTTCATAAGTTATATGAACTGAACTGAACTCCAAACGAATTGTAAGAGCTGTAGCGGTAGAAAGAATTTATTTTCAATGAAAACTGTTGAGAAAAAATCAGATAGTTCTGATAGTTCTGATTCTGGTTTTCTTGATAATAAATGTACATAAAAATCCTTATTGATAAACAAAAAATAATAATCGATCGGCCGCCATAATCTTACAGTGCATTCTTAAACTTAAGTTTATATAAACTTAAACTTAAGTTTAAATTGCCTGTAATATTTATATCGCAAGGTGCTGTAGATAAGATATCATGTAACCGTGAGTGATACCTTGTGAAATTTGTTTGGATTCTGTAATGAACTGATCACATCGGGTGCTACTTATTCATAAGGAGGGGAAAGCAGAATGGACAAATGGATTTGGAAAAGTATAGCTGGCTGAATTGAAATATTAGTACTATTTGATAAGATATCGCGAACTGACCCTTTTGTACCCTGAGTACAAAAAATCCTTGAGTGTACCCTTTTTTTCATCAATTGAAAGCCAGCGTAGTGCTTTAATTGGAGAATTTTCGACATTACCGACGTACTCAATACCATATTCTACATGATAGAGATGTGTATTGAACACGATATGATTAGACAACAACGTTTCTAATACACTGCGTTTCACAACTATAGAACCACTAATTTTTTCTGAGCTTCCAGAGATATGTAAAACTAATCTAATTTTGGACTGGTCAGCTTGTTTACCAAATTAAAACCCTGTCAGGAACTTCTGGGGAGTGATCGGATCAATAGTAGATGCAGCTTACAAGCAGTATGAGTGATTTGAAGAGCTTAAACGAGCAATATACTCTGCGTAGAACGAGATACACACTACAACATGGCGCAGCTTGGTCGTAACCACCCCGAATGGGTTATTTGAACTGATTGAGAATTAGAGATGACCTACGAATTAGAAACTTGTCGTAATTCATGTTCAATTGGCGTTAATTTTGTAAAGGAGTGAGAGTTTTTCCATCTAGTTCTATAGTTATGAAAACACTAAATTTTAGTTTTTTGAATGTTTCGCGCCTGAACACGAAAAAACATGTAAGATGGTATACGGAAACCAAACCATGGACAAAGCAGTTAATGAACGGCTCAGTCACTAACCGTTCACCTCAGTTAAGCAGTTCTTTCGCTCTTACGTTCAACGGTGTCAATACCGATATCAAGAACAACATTAAATGTTATCTGGAACCCAACAAACATAGGCAGATTGGATATGAAATTTTCTAATCTGTATTGATTTTTTGAATTTCTGAGGAAAAAAAACTGCAAATTGTATGTAAAAATATGTTTCTCATCCGACAATGCTATATGTAATAATTTTACTGTCACAATTTTTCATACTTTCAGTTGGTACTCAACCTAGTTTCCATCAATGATCATCATACTTAATCAGCCATTCCACGCCAAACCGATATAGTGCTTCTCAGATTTTCGTCAAAAGTGGTGATTTTGTTCTTTATCGCAAAGTATTAGATCCATATATTTTATTTTTTTTCATTAGGGTGCCCATTTCCATTTTAGGATGGTCCGAAAAATCAATTTTTTTCACTTTTTCCCAAAAATGACTTTTTTTCAAAAATTCATAACTTTTGAACCACTGAACCGATTGAGATGATGACATATGTCGAACATGACATATCGAATTGAAGCCAATGAGCTAACCTTTTATTAAAAAATATTAAACTTGCAAAGAAAATGGATTTTATTTTTGCTATTATTGATTGTAGTCGTTTTTTAATGTTTTCATGGCTTCTAGAGGGCGCTATATTTTTTTATATTTTTTCTTGAAAGCTGAGGATTTTTTACATAACATATCTCGACTACTACAGATATACTATTTTTTTCATTTTTGAGCTATGATTTTTCAAAGTTAATCGATGGTTCGAAAAAACTATTTTTCCCATTTTTTCCACTACAAAAATTCAAAACTTTTGAACTACTGGACCGATTCATATGATCGAAATATCAAATTGAAGCTTTTGAGTTAGTTTTATTTGAAGAAAAAGTTTTTGCGAAAAAATTGAATTTTCGTTTTGTAATTATTGGTTGAGTTAGTTTTTCATAATTTTCACGGTTAAAGATAGAGGGTGCTGTTTTTTTCATACTTTTTATGGAAAGCTGACCATTTTTTACATAACATATCTCGATATCACATGTGCTATTTTTTTGGTTTTTGATTATTTTGCAAATCTAACATGTTTTAAGTCTTCGTTTAATATTCCTATGTGACCAGACTAGACCTATGTGACTAGAATCCAATCTTTCCGTGTGATATTTTAAAGGTTAGCTCATTGGTTTCATTTTGACATGTCGGTCATCTAAATCGGTTCAGTAGTTCAAATGTCATGAACTTTTGCAAAAAGTTATTTTTGAATAAAGGGGGAAAAAAAGATTTTTCGAACCACCGGTTAAGTTTGGAAAATCATATCTCAAAAACGAAAAAAATAGCATCTCTGATATCGAGATATGTTATCTGAATCGGTTCAGTGGTTCAAAAGTTATGAATTTTGGAGAAAAATCATTTTTGGGAAAAAGTGAAAAAATGATTTTTCGGACCACCCTAAAATGGTGCCCATTTCCATTTTAGGGTGGTCCGAAAAATCAATCAAAATCATTTTTTCTATAATGAAAAAAATAAAATATATGGATCTAATACTTTGCGATAAAGAACAAAATCACCACTTTTGACGAAAATCTAAGAACCACTATATCGGTTTGGCGTGGAATGGCTGTAATAAAAGTTCAATCAGAGAAAAAATCCCGTAACAAAATCTTCACAATCGTTCCAGCAATAGCTATCACGATAACACGCAACACACAATAGGCCAAACAATAGATTGAAGGCAACGGAAAAATATTTTTTTGAATTTGCTTTCTTCCTAAAAGAATATTTGTTTATCCAATTCATGAATTGTCTCAAATTTCTCCGGATTTTTTTTCTGATAAACAGTAAGTATATAAATATTACACATGAATTGAAAAAAAATGCATTAAATTGAAAATTTACAGCTTTGGCAAGAATCCAATTCCATTGCAATTTCATCATCCTAATTTTAAATTCTAAATTGGGCATACATTAACAAAACAAGCCACGCGTTACTTGCATTTAATTTGTGGATGTTGTCATCGTTATATTTTTAAGTTTTTTTTCTAAGCGTTTTCGTTATATTCATCTGTTCTTTCCAACGCAATCTACTTTCCGCGTTTAACTGAACATCATTCGTTCCCAAACTGTTTGTTTGGAATCATTTCGTATGGCGAACTACGGTTTTTCTAAAGTACGACCGTTCGTTCAATTTTTTTTGGCGAAATAGTTCTTCCGTACCGTTCGTGAACAGTTGGTCCATCTCTACCGTGGTGGCTAAAGCCCGAATTGTATGCAAACATGTTGTTTGTCGCAAGTAGCGATTAAGATTTAATAAAAAACATATCTGCTTTATTCGTTAAATTGTTCACTTGTTTTACTATCTGCACTGTTTGTGTTATAATCAAAAATAAAAAAAAATTAACAAGTGTTTGATCTATATTATTGAATGGCAAAGATATATTCTTCGAATAACGAAATAGATATCATATATAATACTTTTTTCGCATATTTAATAAATATATTTTTTTACCGATCTTGCATTTCTAAACTCGAGACATTGTATCACACACTCTTTTGGTGTAAACGCGCGACAAGAACGACTCAGGGTAACAAAAAAACGTTCGCCGCCAAATTGTCTCGTTCGGTCCTGTCTCTCTTGGGACTTTCCCAACCCAACGAGAGTGGTTGCTGCTGGTGGCGTAATATGACAGCCGCGAAAGCGAAAGCAGATCGCTATCGATTCGTCACTAGAGAAAAATGCACACAGCAGTTGACGAAGTGGAGCGTCAAGTTGTTCCGGAAGTCTCCAATGTACTCTGGAGTGGTGATGAATGCCTCCAGGCAGGTTTTTTCTACGTTCAATTGATTTATTTTTCCGTGGTGGTTTAACGGTACGAATATTATGTATTTGGCTGTTGTCCTACATTAACTATTCTCGACCTTTCCTTCAATACCGAACATACATGGCTAGTTATGGTACAATGGTACAACAATCAACCCAAATGTTGGTGGCCTTTGAAATCATCAAACATCAAGAAAGACGGCTAAGAAAAAAAACTCCTTTCGCCGGAATTTTCGGTCACCATCCCCATCACGGTTCGAGATGATGTAGGTACTTTCCATTTTTGTTTCGCGGTTTCGCGTTTTGACTTGCAGCCCACTGAACTAGACATTCGAATTGCGCTGCGCTCTTCAAATTCGCTGGAGCGTGTGAGTTTCGCCGAGCTTTTATGAGGCTCTATTTTTGGCTCCAAAGAGTTAGTTCCGGGTCGCGGCCTGTCTGTCTGACTGTCTGTCTAGCTGCTATTGCTGGTAGCTGGAATAGGCAGCACTGCCACACTCGGGGACAGACACACACACGAAGTCGTATTTTTCGCACAGGAAATGAATTTCGGATTCGATGCAGACGACGGCGAGCTTTGGTTTATTGGAAGGCGAACGGCGAAAAATTGAAGGAAACAACGAACAACGTTACCTCACAAGTAAACTCACATGTGACGATTAAATATAACAGGTGCATTCATCCGCACTTGTTAGCTTCAAGAATTGATGGTCTCACAGGATTAATCCATGCTAGACAACGTAATCGTCAATCACAATCAAGTGAAAGAAGCGTGATGTATGTGATTTGTTCATTTGGAAACTAGACTAAACACAACAATTTCAATAAACGCTTCCTATCTAATCAAACCCAGACTTAAATTCTATTCGTTTCTGATCGTAATATTTGACACATTTACTGTATGGATTGCACCGTTAAAAATTCTCAAATTTTGTATGAAAGAATCAAATCTATGATACACCTAAAATTGCTAATATTAACTTAGTATAGTGACGCTATAATCGACAGCGACTTATCTACCCAAATTGGGTCGCGGCTCTTAACAACAGACAACAACAGCCGCAAATTTCGAAGACGCCCCACAATCAAGAACTTCACAAATCCCTCCCAAGTTGCGCAACTATTTATTCAAATCAAAAATTGTCGATGACAATTTCGCGTACTTTCAAAACTTTCTGGCTGAAACAGGACAAGGAAAATGGATCAGGAAATTGCGCAATATTGTAGCGAGTTCAGTATCTTGAAAGTTATGGAGACTAAAAATCACAAGAATAATGAAAGATTGCTACAGACAATTACAGAAGTTAGTTGAGTTGGTCTTTAGATAGAATTAGATTAGATTTAGATTTAGATAGTGAGGAGCGAAAAAAACGTCAACATAGTTCGAGCTATTCGATCTCCAATTCTTCAATCGTAGCCGGCTGACTTTTCAACGGAGAAGGTTTAACAGCGTAACAGTGTTGAACAAAAAACGAATAAATTAAATTCTTCAACCGCTATAAGTCGATTAATACTGGCGGATTTACATTTTTTTTTAAATTTTCGTAGCAAAAACCGTAAGAAAAAAATTCGAATTTTTCAATTTTCCAGGTCCTTCCTCAAGTGATAATTTAAATTGCCCAAATAAAACTACATCGAGAATATGAAATTCCTCTAGTGCCATGTAAAAAGAGGCACTTGACTCAAGAGACTGACTATTTTTCACTAGTAATTTTTTTTTAAATTTTAGATCGGAAACCTTTGGTTGTATATAAGAACTGTCTAAGAACAAGCTATAGGAAACTAATAATAGCATTTCATAAATTAACACATGATTCTTATCATAATAGTTTGTTCTTAAAATATTTAAGATTTGGAAAATACACAAAAAATTTAACATAGATAAAAATCTCAAATTTCTCCATCTTCAAAATGCTGTCAAAATTTCGGCCGTACACTAAATGAAAGCAAAAAAAATATTAAAGGGCGAACACGAAATTATTGCGACACCGAAAATGTCATGCCAATTTTCTTATAATGTTTAGAATCAAACCAAAATTTTAGGGTAGTATTATACATATATTTACTTAAAAAATCAAAAGAAAAGTTAATCGATGGAGCCTTGAGTGTAAAATTGAACACATTTTCGCTTGATGCCCTCCATCAAAGTCTTTCCAGTGTCATCCGGTACCAGTTTCTCAGTTTTTTTTCCCTTTTTTTTACAATTCCTTCTCGTCTTTGACTGTCTTCTTGCTCTTCCGAAGTTCCAGCTTCATTATTGCCCAGTACTGCTCCACCGGGCGCAGCTCCGGATAGTTTGGCGGGTTCATGTCCTTTGGAACAAAATGGGCAGAATTGGCCTCATACCACTCCAGGACACTTTTAGAATAGTGGCATGATGCCAAATCTGGCCAAAAATAGCGGAGCTTCGTCGTGCTGCTGCAAGAACGGCAAAAGGCGCTTCTCGAGGCACTCAGAATTGTAGATCTCGCCATTTACTGTGCCCTTTGTCACGAAAGGCTCACTCCTCAGTCCGCAAGAGCAGATGGCCTGCCAAACGAGATATTTGGAGGCGAACTTCGACATTTTCTTCTTCTTAAATTTGTCGTCCACATCGAACTTGCCTTTGCCAGTGAAAAACTCCAACCCCGGAATTTGCTTAAAATCGGCTTTTATATACGTTTCGTCGTCCATCACACAGCAGCCATATTTTGTCAGCATCTTCTCGTAGAGCTTCCGTGCCCGAGTTCTAGCCGTCGATTGTTGCCGCTCATCGCGGTTTGGGAAGTTCTGTACCTTGTATGTATGTAGTCCAGCTCTCTTATTTGCATTCTGGACGTAGTTCTGCGACATGCCGATCTTTTTAGCCAAATCACGGCTTGAGACGTTGGGATTTGCTTTAATCATCCGCTTCACCTATCCCTCCGTCTTTTTGTTCTCCGGTCCCGGTTTTCTTCCAGCTCCTTTGCCATGGTCCAACGTCAACCGCTCCTGGAACCGCTTCAACACTCTGGAGACGGTTGAATAGTGAATGTTCAACATTTTTCCCAACTACCGGTGCGACAGGTCAGGAAAATCCAGGTGTTTGGAAAGAATTTGTTCTCTCGACTCGCGTTGGTTCACCTCCATTTTCGTTGAATCGAATAACACGACTTCGAGTTTGACAGCATGTAGACAATACACATCAATGAGAAAGTGTGCAAAATTTGGTTGATTTTTACCCAATGGTAAAAAAGTTATGCCCTGTCGAACAGATGGTGTAACTTGATTATTATTCCAGTGAATCAAATTTCCAGACATTCGTTGGAAAGCTACTGTTGTTGCGCGTGTTTTTCAGTATATGTCAAAAAGTTGAAGCGTAAACAACATAGTTTTTTCCCGGAGAGTGTTACTTCATTAGTTTTTTTTGCGAAGAGTGTTACTTCATTACTTCAATATGAAAAAAAAGCTGCGAAAAGTCATCACATTTTGGTGGAAATTTATGGTGACCATGCTCCAACTGAGCGAACGTGTCACACGTGGTTTGCACGGTTTAAAAGTGATAATTTTGACTTGGAAGACGAAGAACGTTCCAGACCGACTAACCGACTGACCATATCCGTAGTCAGTTAGTAATGGCTTTTGGCTTCTTCACGCAGTTTCTCCGCCAAAACAACTGAACAGTCAGTCGGGCGTCTAGTCGCTATCTCCCTCTATCGACTCGACTATATCAATTCAATCTTCCCAGTCAAATTGTCCTCATTGCATTTTGAAGTGACTTCCCCCAAAACGAATTCGTTCCTCTCTCTCTTTCCCATGTATTTTTATGCATGCATCGATGTTTGAGTTCACCGTGGTTTGACAAACGCTACAGGTGAGCTAGATTTTTTTGTATCGTACACGAAAATTACTCACACGTATAAAATAGCGTGCTGAGTGTAAGCTATTTTGCACGCCTAATACTAACTAATACTAACGCGAGGACCTTTATAGCATACTTGATAAATGTCTAAGTTCGTTGGTTTGAGTTCACGATGGGTAGAAAATAAACCGTCCATTGATGGGGTAACTACTTTTTTGTATCAGGAATCAAGTTTTCGTTCCTCTTTATATGGACGTACAATTAGAATGCATACGGGGGTACAAAATTAGTGTCAGGGGGAAATGGAAATGTGGATTGAAGTCAGTTGAATGAAGAGGCAGATTTGTATTCATTAGTCGGGTCAGTTAAAATAACCACTGACTGGACTAGTTCACCAGTTATCCGCGCTAGTCATCGCTAGTAAATTCATTTTCTAGTCAAGTATTTTTTTTTGTTGGCGGTGACTGCCGAAGCAGCTCTAGTCGAAGCGGAGCTACTGGGAGTAGAGTCGATCTTTATTTTTCACCGTCGAAGGTTTCGGGTCCTGCTTTGAATACTAAATTTGTAATGATTTTTACAGAATAAAGCATTATTTTTTGAAAAAAACCGAAGAGACTTACCGGTACTACTATTATAATATCTACAAAATGTTGGTTAAAAAATGAAATGTAGGAAATTATCTAGGTTTAATTAAAAAAAATCAAAGAAATATTTGAAAAAAAAATCTTAAATAAAATATTCCGAAAAAATATATATAAATAACTTTTACAATTTCCAATAAGTCACTCATACACTGGGAGATGGCCACCTTTACAGGGAAAAAGTTTTTCTGACAACAACTTGTTCGTGTTCTCTTTGAAAGATTACTTTTAATGTTAAACTCACAACATTTATAAATTATTGCGATTTACATGTTCTGAAAACTTTGTTCTATTTAGTAACACATGGGCCCAGATATTATCCATATAATTTATTTGAGAATTAAGAAACACGTTTTTAAGAAAAATAAGTTTCAATATTTAATTTTTTTTTGTTTTTTAAACAATTTACATTTACATTTCATCCTTTGACCCGAACATAGTAGATATGATAGTTTTTGAGTTAAAAAAATTGTAAAAATTAAAGAAAACATTTTGGCTCTTTTCAAAAAGTAGTCAAATTCTTTTTAGAGTATTTCAAGTATGCAAAGTTACTTAAATGACCATGTCTGCACCCACAACGTTTCACTACTATCTGAGATGGTGCTGACAACTCCAAAGACGAGTTGCCATGAAATTCGTCATCGAATTCCATTTTATTTTCATATATATATATATATATATATATATATATATATATATATATATATATATATATATATACATATATATATATATATATGAAATGTAGGATATATATATATATATATATATATATATATATATATATATATATATATATATATATACATATATATATATATATATATATATATATATATATATATATATATATATATATATATATATATATACTACTGTCGTTGCTAAACCGGCAAACATCGTCCCGCCCAAAGTTTTTGTTATCAATTCCTTCAAACATTCACGTTTTCTTACTAAGCGCAGGTTCATGAGTCCAATAGCACAACTGTTCATTGATTGATCTTTTAATCGACCCCGTTGAATTTGAATGTTAAATGTGTCCCCCAAAATCTTTTTTTTCCTGTATTATAGTGATTTTCTACACTTTTGGCTGGTTCGTCACTTTTGCTTCCATTTTTGGAAGAATATCGGGAGTGAGAATCGAACTCGTCATCTTGAGCGTGAGAGGTATGGATGTTACCACTACGCCAGATCGCCTCCGACCCCACAAATCTTAATATGCCAACTTTGACTCCATTTGCTTCATTAGTTTTCGAGTTATGCAGAAATTTGTTTTTCGTTTATATGTAAGTCCACCCTAAGAGAGAAGGGGAGTGTCGAGCCACCAAAGAAACATTTATTGCAACCTATAACCTCCACATGCCGACTTTGGTTTCGTTTGCTTGATTAGTATTTGTGTTTCATTTGTATGGCATCCCCCCCTTAGAGAGAGGGGAGGGGTCTCAAATTATCATGGAAACCTTCCCCGGCCCCAAAAACCCCTACATACCAATTTTCATGTCGATCGGTTCAGCAGCTACCGAGTTCATAAGAATCAGACAGACAGAAATTCATTTATATATATATATATATATATATATATATATATATATATATATATATATATATATATATAAGTTACCGAGGCAACCGACTTCAACCCTAAATCCCAGGAACAACACATATCGCAAAGGCTCGAGCAAATACAACAACAACAACAACAACAGATAGCGACATCATTGGCATCGTTAGAATCAGGCAACAAGTCAACAGACACACAATTCTGCACTCCGTAACCCGACGCCAGAGCCAGCACCGGCACCAAGAATGCAGACTCGACATACACGAGCGACGGCGAGCCGAACATAACACCTAGGAATCCCAGAAAGTGCTTTATCAATAAGTTCCATTTAGATTAGCTACCCATATATAAACGTGTGAAAAATAAATTAGAGTTAGTTCTTGTTCCAACCAAGTAGTGATTACATCGCGTGTTCCTTTTTTAAAAAACCCTTCGAAAACCCTCGGGACGTAATTGGCGCAGTCGGCGCGGATCAAGTACAGGGCTGTCGCGAGTGAACTCTGGATACCATCCTTGACGGTACATCAAGTGATTCGTGAAGAATATTGTGCGCGTGTTCGTCCAGATACCATCCTTGAGTGAATATCAAGCGGTTTGAGAAGAATATTGTGTGCGTGTTCGTCCGGTGTCCGTTTTGGTGGGATACCAAAACAAGTGAGTGAAACTCGTTGGCGCCTTGGAAAGATCCGGCGTTTCCATCATCGGAATCACTAGCGGCTTACTAGTTGATATCAGGTGAGTAACCCCTTTTTTTTATTTAAAACTTTCGCCTTCCTACTATCTGGCTACCCGGCATAGGTACGCCAACTGCTTCTTCTAACACCCTTCCCCCAAACTAATTAATTAATAAGTGAATTACTAAGTGAATTAATAAGTGAATTAATAGTGAGAATAAGATTATTGTGCATGAAAACCAGAAGCATGACATTAGAAACATTAGAAAATTTAATCGAAGAGCTAAGCTCTCAACTAGAGGCCCAGCGCCTCAAGATTGCAACCCTAGAGGAAGCAAGAGCCTCAGAGGGGAGCAGCAATAACACCAACCCGCCCCCGCCAAGCGCAGCGGGAACAACAGCGGCTAGGTTTGATGCGTCTCGGATACCGGACGCAATCAAAATGATTGTTCCCTATAGAGGGGATAGTAAAGACAAAAAATCGCTCTCCACTTGGATCAATTCCGTGGAAAGCAAAATAGGTTTCGCGAAAAATTTACTGCCCGCAGAAGCGGACGTTGCTCAGATTATGGCACTATGGGTGGGCATAATCCGAGATAAAATTATTGATGAGGCTAGTGACGCATTGGCCTCAAGAAACAATCCCACGACATGGGAAGAAATGAAACTAGTATTAATAGAATACTTTGGTGACAAGAGAGACTTAGGCACTCTCGTCACTCGAATATCGTACCTACGACAAGGTACGAAAAGTATAGCAGATTTCTACAATGAGTGTAGGGAACTACTGTCCGATATCGTGGCAAAATTATTATTGGACGATGAAACTAAATCATGTTTAAAAGTTCTCTCTAAGAGTTACGAGGACATGATATTGAACTCTTTTGTGGATGGGCTAAATGAGCCTTACTCCACTTTAACAAGGACATCTCGCCCAAATACGCTTTTGATGGCATTTCAATGGGCATTGGATCAGTATAACGCTACCCAGCGTAGACGGGAAAAATTCCCAAAAATTTTAACGCCTCCACAAAAACCAATTGTGCACACAAGTTTCAAACCATCGTTCCCCTACCCTAGGCCTATTCAGCCGCAAAATCCTCCACTAAGACAACCTGCACAAAATCCCCCATACCAAAGACCACCTTTCCAAAGCACCTATTACCAAAAACCTTTCCAACAAAACCCCCAATTCCAAAAACCGACAGCACCCTACATTAAACCCGACCCCTCAGGTCATTTGAAACAAATGGTGCCTTTCCAGAGACGAGAAGCACAAGTGAATAATTGTGAGGCAACATCAGACGAAAATTATGAACAGTTTTGGGAGCAAACACAGGACGCCTGTGCCCCGGAACAAAATCATGAAGAAATAATATTGCCACCCGTAGTAGAAGAAACTCACGAAGAGTTAAATTTTTGTATGGTCCCAGACCAACAAATAATGGAGTAGGGAACAATTTCCTCCCGTATTTAGAGGTCCCGAGAAAATCAGGTAGACCATTGAAATTTTTAATAGACACGGGGGCCAACAAAAATTACATAACCCCTGAGTTAGTCCCCACAAAAGGCGTTGCATCAGGGCCACAACATAAAATAAAAAATGTGAGTGGCGCCCATTTTATTAATCAATTCACGTATTTGAATCCTTTCCTTAATACTACCAAAGGTGTGCCAAGTCAAAAATTCTTTCTATTCCGATTTCATGATTACTTTGATGGACTCATTGGTTTTGAATCATTGAGATCTATAGGGGCCATAATTGATACGGTATTCAACACAATCACCATCAATGGTACTAGAATACCGCTGAAGAAAAAATTCCCCGATAAGGAGCAACTGAATTTCCACCAAAATGAAACCCTTGTGAAGCAGTTTCCAGTACGGCTTCAGGAGGGAGACTTCCTAATAGAACACGATATTGTGATCGGACAAGATATCGTCATACCTAGCGGGGTATACAGTGCTCGAGATGGTGTGACCACTTTTCTTTTAATAAACACTGGCGATAAACCAGTAACGGTCTGCATAGACAAAGAAGCCTTATTTACAGAGCTTCATAATTTTGAAGAGGTTTCTCCCGAATCTTTTCTCACAAATGAGAAACGGGATAAAGCCAAAATTGAACTAGGACGGTGCATTAGAACCGATCACCTAAACACGGAAGAAAAAGAGAAACTTCTTAGTGTTTTAAAACTATTTCCGGAAGCTTTTTATAGCGACGATGAGGAATTAACATTCACAAATGCTGTGAGACACAAAATTAATACAAAGGACGATGTACCTATTTACTCCAAAAATTACCGCTACCCCTTCTGTCATAGAGAAGAGGTCCAGCGACAAATAACTAAAATGCTCAACCAAGGCATTATTCGACCGTCCCAGAGTCCTTGGTCATCACCAATCTGGATCGTACCGAAGAAGATTGATGCTTCCGGCACGAAGAAATGGCGGCTCGTTATTGATTATCGCAAATTAAATCATAAGACCGCAGATGATCGATACCCTATTCCTAATATAACGGATATACTCGATAAATTAGGAAAATGCCAATATTTTTCAACCCTTGACCTTGCTTCAGGGTTTCACCAGATAGAGGTCCAAAAGAAAGACATCCAGAAAACTGCGTTCAGTGTCGACGGGGGACACTACGAGTTCATCAGAATGCCTTTCGGCCTCAAGAATGCTCCAGCCACGTTCCAGAGAGTAATGGATAACATTCTCAGGGAACATATTGGAGTGAGATGTCTAGTCTATATGGATGATATTATCATCTTTTCGACTAGCCTTCAAGAGCATATAATTAATTTAAAATTGATTTTAGAAACGTTAAAAAATTATAATATGAAGGTACAACTCGACAAGTGTGAGTTTCTCCGGAAGGAAGTTGCGTTCCTAGGGCATGTAGTTACACCCGAAGGAGTAAAACCTAACCCGGAAAAGATAGATGCTATAAGAAAATGGCCATTGCCTAAAAATGAGAAAGAGCTAAGAGGGTTTTTGGGAGTTATTGGCTACTACAGGAAGTTCATTAAGGACTTTGCAAAAATTGCCAAACCCCTAACTCAACAGCTACGGAAGGAAGAAACTATAAAGCATACAAAGGAATTCATTTCGGTCTTTGAAAAATGCAAGAGTATACTGAGCAGCAGTCAAATACTGCAGTACCCAGACTTTGATAAGCGATTCGTCCTTACTACTGATGCATCCAATTTCGCATTAGGCGCGGTTTTATCACAGGGCCCTATCGGACATGATAAACCCATTGCCTATGCATCCCGAACGCTGACCAAAACAGAGGAGAAATACTCCACGATAGAAAAGGAACTCCTTGCTATCGATTGGGGTTGTAAATATTTCCGTCCATATTTGTATGGCCGAAAATTTACTCTGTTTACGGATCATAAGCCGTTAACTTACGCTTTGAGTTTAAAAACTCCGAATGACCGCCTAATCCGATGGAAATTGAGATTGGAAGAGTTTGACTATGATATCAAATATCGACCCGGCAAACAAAACGTTGTTGCCGACGGTTTGTCAAGAATTTTACCCGAAATTAACAATAATGAACAGGAATCATCTTCTGATACTGAAGCCGCCCATTCGGCAGACTCGGATGCCGAGGAACTTATACAAATGACAGAGCACCCACTAAATTTTTTCAAGAACCAAATAATAATTAAAATAGGAGACGAAAATTCTGAAGAGTTTGATGAGATCTTTCCAGGTGTCACACGTCGTACAATAACCAGGTTCGCATTTGGAGTACCACTGGCGATAAGGATACTGAGAGATTACATGCACCCCAGTAAGATCAACTGTATACTCTGTCCCGAGAGATGGATTAATACTTTACAGATCACATACAAAAATCATTTTTCCCGCAACAAATCTTTTAAAATTAAACTAACGCAAACTCTTCTGCAGGACGTCAGAACACTTGAGGAACAGAACGCCCTGATCGAAGAGGTCCATGGAAGAGCTCACCGAGGCGCAGAGGAAAATCATGCTGAAGTCATCAGGAGACACTATTTCCCCCAAATGCGTAAGAAAATTCAACTTTTTATCAACTTATGCGATACCTGTCTTCAGAACAAATACGAAAGGAGTCCCTATAAAATTAAATTTGCAGAGACTCCTATCCCAGAAAAGCCACTTGACATTCTTCATGTAGATATTTTTATATCTTCCCCAAATCTCTTTATTTCGGCGATAGATAAACTATCGAAATACGCAATGCTTATTCCAATTAAGTCCAGGTCAATTCCCGATGTCAAGCGAGGCATAGTGAAATTGATTTCGACTTATGGAACTCCAAACCTACTCGTTTGCGATAATGAAGTGGCATTCCGTTCTATAGAAATTAGAGGACTGCTCCAAAGAGTAGGAGCAGAAATGTATTTTACCCCCTCTAACCATAGCGAAACTAACGGCATGGTAGAGCGTTTTCACTCAACCCTGTCGGAAATATTTCTCTGTATAAAGGCTAAATATAACGACCTTTCGCATAAAGAAATTTACAAAATTGCAACAAGTCTATACAATTCGACCATACACAGCGTTACGAAAATGAAACCCATCGAAAT